>NC_091950.1:178714367-179014367 GCF_031021105.1 Erythrolamprus reginae
CGAAGTTCGAACCCGCGAAAAACGGGGGAACACTGTAGTCCAAGGTCCCCTCTGCTGGTTTAGTCCTATGACAGGACTAGAACTCACGGTCTCCTGGTTTCTAGCCTGATCCTCCAACCACAACATCAAACTGGCTCTTTATTAGTTTTATGCTGTACCAGTTTAGTGGAGATAGTGCAAAATGAATAACAAGATAAATTCTTTGATGACAGATACTGGAGTAAAAGTTAATGGACTTTTAAAGATATAGGTGCTGTTTTCACATTTAAAGCCCAGTTCAACAACATCCTTCTCTCTTAGGTTTTTAAAGCAGGAAATGAAGATTCAAAGGACATTATAAGATTACCATTGTGAAGCAATGAAATGTCATAAAGGAACTCATTGTCTGTTTTCAAGAGAGGAGAACATACAGTGTTCTGTAGTGTGGTATTTGACTTGAACACTTTGCAATTCTAATAAAACTGATCTTTTTACTACATCGGTTTCCAGCAAAGTCTGAAGATCAATTCAGTCCTTATGGCCTCATTTCTGTGGGGAATAGAGAGGTGCAAAGTTGAGTGGTTTCTCAAGAGTAACAATTGCATAGTTATTAGTGCTGCTACTACTACTGTTATACTACTAAACTTAAACTTTTTTTTTAAAAAAAAGCCTTTTATAAGCTAGTTGAGTAGTTTACACAGTAACTGAGTGTAGGCCTTTTCAGTAAGCTAGAGATAAACCTATAAGAGCTGGTTATTATGATAATGATCATTATTAGAAGTTTATCCTACCTTTTAAATATAAAATTCAAGATGGTGAACATATCTGACACTCTAGCTTCCTGTTTTTCCAACAACAAAGCCCGTGAGGTGGATTGGGCTGAGAGAGAGGGAGTGACTGGCCCAAAGTAACTCTGTCAGCTTTCATGCCTAAGGTGGAACTAGAACTCACAGTCTCCTAGTCTTTAGGCCAAAGTCTTTACCACTGCACCAAATAGGGTTGTTACTTGCAGGACTTCACTTCCTATATCTTTCCTTTTGCGGATTCACATGGTACTTCAGATTCAACCTAAAGAAAGAGTCAAATTGGCTCTAAGTAAGCTTCTGTAATGTGGTTCCTTGATATTGCTGAGTAGTGTATATAAGACATTCTTGCCTGTAAGAATGCTTGTGTATGAGATATAATTAGCACATGTAACATTTTAAAAAGAAGAAGTGGAGGTTGGGGGAGAGCAAAGGCTATCTGTTCTCTCAGGAAAATATCCTTGTGTTCCTTTAAAAAAAATCTTGGTAGTAAATTGATTGACAAGCTGCTTGTAATCAAGAGTAGTCAATTTCACATTCCACTAGTATTGTATAGGAAAAGAGGAAGTGACAACAATTAGGTATTTAGAATGAGAATGAATATAGATTCTTTGCTAAGGTGAAGTTTCCACTAGTTATCAATCTGCCAGTAAGAGATAGGAGTTGTTTGCCATATGATATAGTTTCTATTGTTTTTTGCAGTAATTGTAGAGGAAAATAGCTAAATAACCTGTTGAGACCACTTGTTGAGATTTATGATTGACTAAGTCATTTCAAACTGGATCTCATATCTTAAAACCTTTGTTTCTATCGACTTTGCTGCAGAGAAATGATGGAAAATGCAACATAGGATATTGCCCTAATACTCAATCAATAGTGTTTCTCTGTGGCACAGTATTGAAAATGATTTATGTAGTAATTAATAATTATATGCAATCACTGTTGTAAATGTAAAGATGTTTCTCCCCATTTTTCTGTATAACTCAGCTCTGACTGTTTATTTCTTAACTGTTCAGTATGCAAGCTTTGGCAAGAAAGGAAGTAGGTAAATAATTTGTATGGTATTTATGCATAATGCAAAAAGCACAAATAATTGATCTGTCATTCAAAAGGATACCTTGCCTAGTGAGTGTTGGGCAAAGATGCTTGTGCTTCACTATAAAATGAGATATTTCAGCAAAAGTAATTTAAATATCATTTGAGACCCAGATGCTTCATTGAGAGTAGTTTAGTTCAGAACTCCAAATGCAGAATTCTTGTTTATATGGAGTACTGCCTATGTTTGTTTTTTGTTTTTTTTTAAAAACCCCAGCCTGGCTAGCGTGCATGCAAATATACATACATATGGAACGGAGTATAGCGTATTGCCTCCTCATTTTGTGCCAAGTCCTGTTACAGGATTTGAGCCTGTCAACAGCTTTTCTAGTTCCAGAGATATGAATGACTCATTCTGAGGGTTCTCTGAAATCTGAAGAGAAGGTATGTCTGCAGTTGACCAGATTGGACATTAACATAGTTGAATAAATGCCCATTTTTATATATTTTTGCAGATGCAGTTCAATATAAAAATTGATACTCATTTTCTTTACTCTGAGATTGCTTGATTATTGAGGGATAGCGGCTAGATTAAAAAGAAACATTTGTAATCCTTAAAATCAGACGTTTATTATTTATTTATTGTATTTATTGTATTTATTGTATTTACTGTATTTATATACCGCTCAACCCAAAGTGGACTCAGAGTGGCTGAGTCGGACATTGTGTTGATTAATGCAATGGGTATATTACTCCAAGAAAATAAAAGATTTTTGGGGGATCGTGGAATTTGTTGTCTGTAAAAAGAAGCTACTTTCAGTCACAGAGCACAAAGGTATGATGATAGCAAGCACATAACATGCATTAAATGTAGCTGAAGCCTGGGTAGATAAGAGCATGAACTTTTTTTTTTAGTAAAAATAATAACCTAAAAAACCCTACATGGCTGGAGTTCAGCTGTGTTAATAATAATATAGGAAAGAACTAATTAAGGATAAGTAGGCCTAAAAGACCACTATAAGTAGGATCTATATGCTAGAAATCGGGTGAAATTCTACTGGTTTGGCTTGATCCGGGAAAATCAGTCGCGGCGGCAGAGCGAGGCTCCGCCCACCTGCCCAGACATCACCATTTTTTCTTTTTAACCCTGCATGTGCAGTGGATGGAAAAGCACATGCGAGAGCAGATATGGGTGAAAAAGTATGTGCGCATGAGCGGAGCGCACGCAAAATGTGCACTTCTGAACCAGTAGGGAAGGTAAGTAGATTTCAGCTTGCTAGAAATCTATAATTACTCCCAAGGAAAAAAGAAAAAGAAAATGAAGGAGGAGAGAAAATGTAATTTTGGAGGGGGTGGGGGAATAAATTGAGGATGGTTATTTTACTAAGTTAATTATGCTCTTCAGATTAAATAATTCCATCTGTTTCTTGGGTTCGGAATTTGCTGTAGAGTCAGCAATTACATAACATGCTTCTCCTAAAACTGTATTCTGCTAAAATTAAATTATTATTTCTTGGTCTTACACAAGTGTACCTTTTCTGGTCCTTTTTAGAGTTTTCCAAATAGCCCTTTGTGCTAAAAGATGTGATGTCTTATGAAAATGCCAGTATAAGTTGAAGATTAGCCACAATATTTTACAGTGCTGTGTTGTTTTGTAGATGGCTTTAGTCCATGGGGAGCGAAGGGTCTTCATTTATGAGATACAATAGTAGTTGACCCTCACCCATTATTATTTAATATCTGTATGAAACTACTGGGGGAGGAACCACACATCATTCCCCTGGGTTGTGAGGAAGATGCGGCTGCTATTCTATTCTATGGTGTGGAAAGATATAAGATTTGGACTGAACTCATGCAAGATGAACTTCAGGTATTGGTGCTCTGTTTTGGTGCTAATGGTATCTCTAGAAAGACAAAAACTATCCAAATCAAGAACAGATGTATTTATTTTGTATGTTCTTATGGACAAAAAGCTTTTGCCTGAACAACAGGTAGAGAACCTGATTGAGGAGGACTTTTTCCCAGGATCCTTGTTTATCTGGTTTAGAAGGATCCCACAACAATTATACCTACTCTCACACAGAGGACAGCTATGTCTTTAAAATCTTTCAAGATTATTTGGAAATTGCAGGTGGTAGAGAATGTAGCAGTTGCTGGCTTAATTGGTTTCTGACAATGGGATCATGTTAGAAATCTACTGCTGGCTTTTGGCTAGTCATGAGTTCCTTTTGGAGTACAATTTAAAATGCTGACCTTAACCTTTAAAGTCCTCCATGTTTGGCACCTGGTTACCTATGGGATCACCTCCTCTGAATATATTTGCAAGGATCCTTTATTTCATGCATGGAGATGTTCCTTGTTTCCCACATTTATAGAATGACAGGGGAGCTAAAGAATGAGCTCCTCACTATCTTGGAATAACTTTCTCAAAGAACATAGTAACATGATATTGTTTTTCTTTGAAAATCTTTCAAAAGATCTATGAACTCAAAACCCTATACAGCCTCAAATTGGTAGGCTAAAGCAGCGTTTCCCAACCGGTGTGCCGCGGCACACTAGTGTGCCACGAGACACAGGCAGGTGTGCCGCAAAGCTCCCCGCCCAATCTGCCCCCTCTCCTCCTCCGCCGCCCCCTGCCTTGGGGCGCGACTTCTCTCGCGGCGGCTGCGACTGCAGCTTCAGCTCCTCGGGATGAAAGCGCTCCTAGCCCTCTCTCGCAGCCCCCTGGCTGGGAGCGCTTTCGCTGCGAGAGAGGGCTTTCTCCATCCGTTTCGGGAATGCACGCTCCGCCCCTCTCTCGCGCGCACCGCTCCCCTTTTCTCTCAGCCCTCCCTGGCTTCGCTTCTCAATCCCTCCCTCCTTCCATCTTTCCTTCCCCTCAGCCGTTCTGTCTGGGGGTCTCCCGCTCTTCCCTTCCCCGCCTCCCAGGCTTTGCCTTTGCCACCCCCACTCTTTTTTGGTTGACGAGGCCGCTTTCCCTGGCTGCGCTCGGAACCGACAGGGCGCTGCTCTTTCTCTCTCTCTCTCTCTCCCGTGAGGCGGGGGAAGGAAAAAAAAGCAAAAAACCCCTTCTTGCAGCGTGCCCGCGCTCATCCCTTCAGCAGCGAGGGAGGGAAGTCAGAGGGCAAGTGAGCGAGTGAGCGCTCTTGTCCTCGGTGTCCTCTGCAGCCTGCCTTCCTTCTTCTTTGCCGCCGCTGAGGGACGGAGAGAAAGATAGAAAGGAAATAAGGAGGGAGAAATAGAAAGGAAAGAGGGAGGGAGGAAAGAGGGAAGGAGGAAAGAGGGAGGGAGAGATAGAAAGAAAAGAGATAGAAAGGAAAGAGGGGGGAGGAAAGAGGGAGGGAGAGATAGAAAGGAAAGAGGGAGGGAGACAGAGTGAGAGAGAAAGAGAGACATAGCAAGAGAGAGAGAAAAAAGAAAGAAAGAGATAGCAAGACAGAGAGAAAGAGAAAGAGAAAGAGATAGCAAGAGAGAGAGAGAGAGAGAGAAAGAGACATAGGAAGAGAGACAGAAAGAGAGAGAAAGAGAGAGAATGAAAGAGAGATAGCAAGAGAGGCAGAGAGAGAGCAAGGGAGAGAGAAAGAGAGCAAAAAAGAGAGGAAGAAAGAAAGAAAGAAAGAAAGAGGGATAGAGAGAGAGAAAGAAGGGAAGGAAGGGAGAGAAAGAGGTAGGGAGAAATAGAGTGAAATGGAGTAGTAGTTTTTTTTTGTCCAAACTTTTATTTAGCCCCCCCCCGCTCTCCCCCCCGTTCAGTGTTCCCCAGGATTTTGAAAATATGAATAATGTGCCGCGGCTCAAAAAAGGTTGGGAAACACTGGGCTAAAGGATGACAAAGGGTGAATACTAAGAAATTCAAAGGAAATCAAAGAAAAGGGGAAGTACCATATTTATCCCAGTATTAACAGAATTAAGAGAGAGTTGAATGGAGTCAGTTACAGTAGCAATGAATGCACTTTTGGGAGGCTTGGGGAGAAAAAGATTAGGAATAGATCATGGGAGAAAATCTATGCAGTCACTAGTAGTCAAAAACAACTTGATGGCACATAATCGATCAGGTTTTTTAATTGCTTACATTATAGCATATCATGCCTGCTATGAGCTGAAAAGCCTAAGGTTTTACACAGTTACTGAAAAGTACGACTGTTTATGTTTATTTTTATTTCTGGACATTACATTTAATTACATGTAACAGATGGAAGAATTTGAAGTGCCAGAAAAATCTGTTTTTTAAAGCTGGGTCATGGGTGGGGGGGAGGGAGGGTGGACAGAATAGGATATAAAATGATACTCTAGGGTAGCATCAGTTTAAATTATCGCCCTTAACATTAGTGTTCAACAAAAGAATATAAAAATCTACTCTGGAAAGGGAATGAGCATTACAAATTGATGGAATAAAACTGCTTCACAGATTTCATTTTTTGTGCTTCATCAAACATATTACTGATAATTTCAGCAGTTGATGTCATTATTAGGTCCTTAAAAAAGCCTGGGAACTAGTTGGAATTATAAGATTTAATACTGTCCTGATTCTGCAAAAAATTCTAGTCATTTAGCTTAGAAACGACAAGATGTTTTCGGTGCTTGCAATGAACTTTCTCAAGGGATAGAGGTTTCAGAGTGCATTAAATGTAAATATGATATCTCCTCTTCCTCAGCTCATTCCTTTATATAAAAATACAATCACAGTTGAAGTTTTTAGAAAGTTGCAGTAATATTAGATGTTCTCTTTTCTATTTGCTAGCCATTCCCATGAAGAACTTTATTTCATGTTAGGATGGGGCTTGTGAATCTTAAGGAGAAAACAAAGAAAAGAACTTGACATTTTGTTGTACAGGTTCATTTCCAGAGAACATATAAGATAACAAGGCAGGTAGCTCTCATGGGAATGTTCATGGGGGAAGTTGGTATTAATATCATGTAGCAGGAAGCCAGCAGAAGAGAATGAGCAGTGCCACTGGTTAGTAGATCATCGACTGATGTTGTGAAGGTTAGAGATGAGCATCCTCATTCTGTTTCCCTCCAAGTGCGAAGTGCATGCTGTAATACGCTACCTGAATGCTAAGGGCATGAACACCGCTGTGATGAGTGCCCAAGATTTGTGCCTGATGGGTGCCCCAGGTTTTTCTTGCCAATTGCTGAGTTTTGAATTTTTTGGCTGAAGGAGAATGGGTATGGTGATGTTTGATGTTTGCTCTCTGGAGTATGGTGATAAGCCCAAGTTTCATCTCCTGTTGAAATACAGTTGAGAAAAGCCTCGCCTTCAATCTCGAAACAGTTAAGAAATTCTCAGGTGGCACTGACTGTCAATTTTGTACACTTCAGTAAGCATCTTGGGCACCCATCGCAGCAGCGTTCATGTCCTTAGCATTCAGTAAGCGTATTACAGCACACACTTTGCACTTGGAAGGAAACGGAATGAGGACGCTCATCTCTAACCTTCACCACAATGCCAGTCGATGATCTGCTCACCACTGGCACTGCTTCTTCTCTTCCTGCTACACGATAATAATACCAACTTCCCCTCCAAAATTCCCTACAAGAGCTACGTGCCTCATAATTTTACTTTCTGGATAACCCTTGTAGTTATTTCTGGGGCTAAAACATGAGCTGTGAGAGAATAACAGAAGGGACCTTGGGGGGGGGGGTCTTCTAATCCAACCCCTTGCTCAGGCAGGAAATCCTACATCACTTCAAACAAGTGGTTATCCAATCTCTTCTGAAAAACTTCCAGTGTTGCAGCATTCACAACTTCTAGATGTAAGTCGTTCCACTGATTAATGGTTCTCACTGTAAGAAAATTTCTCCTTAGTTCTATGGTTGAATAGTGTTGTGGTTCAGTCTGGGACCCCTCCGGGAATGGCTGACCTTCTGTCGGTTTCCAGCTCAGAGGGAGAGGCTGAGGAACAGGAGGTGCAGACTGACGAGGAAGAGGAATCCCAGGCTGAAGAAGAAGGACAGCCAGAGTCCCACCAGGGGGAGCTCTCCCCAGCAAGCAGCCTGGATTCCTTAGGGGAAAATGCTCAAGACATCATAGATATGCGACAAAGGAGAGCTAATCAGAGACGGACTCAATTGGCTAAGTATTTCCAGCATTAGGGGTCACAGCTGGGTTTGGGTGTGGTGCTCTTGGGAAAGGATAAAAGGCGGACCCACCCTTCCTGGCTTGTGGAGTTTTATCTTGGAGATTCGTGAGACCTGTCTGTGAACTTTGGTGGCTTACAATCCTGGTTTGTGCCTTGGACTATTGAAACCTTGGGGGGGGGGGGGGTGCCAGCAAGAAGCTTGTGGTATTGACTGGACATCAGGACCCTGCTGTAACGTATTATAGCCTGTCTGTTGTGAAGACAGGTTTTCCTTTGTGCTTATTTTTTCCAGCTATAAAATACTTTTGGCTTTTACCAGAGTGTCTGGCTGTTTTTTCAGTTGGTGTTGAGGTCTGGGAAAACCCAGACAGAACAAATAGATTTTGATGATTTATGGTCTTATGTGTTGAACAATGGTTCTTAATTATCACAATTAATTTTTATATATTAACGTTAAGATGAATTTTTAAATTATGTTGTCGACAATGTGTTGATCAGTATTGTGAGTCACTTGTAGTTATGATGATGGAAACAGCCCAGGAGTGTTTGAAATAAACAAGCAAATATAATAATAATAATTAATAATAATTTATTAGATTTGTATGCCGCTCCTCTCCAAAGACTCGGGGCGGCTCACAACAACAATAAACAATGTGGTACAAATCCAATAATTAAAAATATAGCTAAAAACCCACTATCATTTTAAAACAGTCAACACTACCCAATCATAACCACACATAAATCTTACTAGCCAAAAGGGGATACATCAATTACCCCATGTCTGGTGACATAGATAGGTCTTCAGAGTCTTGCAGAAGGCGAGGAGGGTAGGAGCAGTTCGAATCTACGGAGGGAGTTGATTCCAGAGGGCCTGAGGCCACCACAGAGAAGACTCTTCCCCAGGGTCCCGCCAGACGACATTGTTTAGTCGACGGAACCTGGAGAAGGCCAACTCTGTGGGACCAAATTGGCCCCTGGGATTCGTGCAGCAAAAGGCGGTCCCATAGGTATTCTGGTCCGATGCCATGCAGGGCTTTATAGGTCATTATCAACACTTTGAATTGTGTCCGGAAACTGATCGGCAACCAGTGCAGGGCGTGGAGTGTTGACGAAACATGGGCATATCTAGGAAGGCCCATGATTGCTGTTGCGTCTGCATGCTGCACGATCTGAAGTTTCCAAACACTCTTCAGAGGTAGCCCCATGTAAAGAGCATTGCAGTAGTTGAACCTCGAGGTGATGAGGGTATGAGTGACTGTGAGCAGAGACTCCCTGTCCAAATAGAGCCGCAACTGGTGCACTAAGTGAACCTGGGCAAATGCCCTCTTTGCCACAGCCGAGAGATGATGTTCTAAAGACAGGTGGGATTGACCATGGGAGGCAAAACCCACAGCCACTCCATCTTGTCAGGGTTGAGTTTGAGCCTGTTGATACCCATCAAGACCCTAACAGCCACCAGGCACCAGAACATCACTTTCACTGCTTTGCCGATTGGACACAGGGTGGAGATGTACAACTGGGTATCATCGGCGTACTGATAATACCTCACTCCATGCCCTTGGATGATCTCACCCAGTCATTTCATGTTGATATTGAATAGCAGGGGGGAGAGGACTGACTCCTGAGGCACCCCACAAAGGAGAGACCTAGAGGTCGACCTCTGGCCCCCCACTAACACCGACTGTGCCTCCCACTCCCAATCCATCCAGCTGGCACAGAAGGATACCATGTTCAATGGTATTGAAAGCTGCTGAGAGGTCAAGAAGCACCAGGACAGAGGCTAAGCCCTTATCCCGGGCCTGCCAGAGATCATCCATCAGCGCGACCAAAGCAGTTTCCATGCTGTAGCGGGGCCTGAATCCTGACTGCTGAGGGCCTAGATAATCAGCTTCTTCCAAGGACCACTGGAGCGACACCGCCTTCTCAACAACCTTCCCCATAAAGAGAAGGTTGGAGACTGGACAGTAGTTATTAAGTACGGCTGGATCCAGGGAAGGCTTCTTGAGGAGGGGGTGCACTAGTGCCTCCTTGTAGGGAGACAGGACCCCCCCCCCTCAGAGAAGCATTGACAATCTCCTGGACCCAGCTCCATGTCACCTCCCTGCTGGCCGAAACCAACCAGGAGGGACACTGGTCCAGTAAGCAGGTGGCAGAACTCACAGCTCCAATGGCCTTGTCCACTTCATCAGGTGTCACCAGGTCAGACTCCTCCCAGACAGATGGACAATGACGAGCCCCAGTCACCTCAACTGACTCATTGTCAGCCGACACTGCGTTCCAATTGGAGTCAAGGTCCATCTGAATCTGAGCGATTTTATCAGCGAAAAACATATTAAACTCCTCAGCACTACCCTGCAAGGGCTCCCCCCCAGATTTAGAAGAGAGTGGACCACCCTAAACAGGGTGGCGGGGTGGGATTCCGTTGATGCACATCTTGCCGCTTTGAGCGCCACTCTGTAAGTCTTAATATGAGCTCTTACATGTGTTTGATCAGACTCAGAGTTAATTTTCCTCCACCAATTCTCTAGACGTCTCTTCTGGCATTTCAACACCCGGAATTCCTCAGTGAACCAAGGAGCTCTCCAGGGTCTAGTGCCACAGAGAGATCGCAAAGGCACAATCTGGTCAAGAGCCCCTGTTGCAGCCTTGCTCCAGGCCACAGTGAGGGACTCTGCCGAACTGTGAACGAGAGAATCCGGTAAAACCCCAAGCACCCTCTGAAAGCCCTCTGAGTCCATCAGGCGTCTGGGGCGGAACCACCTAGTCGGTTCCACCTCCCTGCGGGGAAGGATTGGAGCCTTGAAGTTAAGCTGTAGCAGAAAATGGTCTGACCATGACAAGGGCAGAACATCTAAGCCCCTTAATTCATTCAGTTGCTCCAAGAGAAATATAATGTTGGGTGCGTGCCCCCCCTCGTGAGTCGGACCCTGAACTACTTGGGTCAGATCCATGGCTGCCATGGTGGCTATGAACTCCTGCGGTAACCCAGAGGATCCACCGAGTGATGGCAGATTAAAGTCCCCTGAGACTATAAGTCCGGGGAACTCCACCGCCAGCCCGGCTACCTCCTCGAGCAGCACAGGCAGGGGTGTTGACACTCAGCTGGGAGGCAGGTACGTGAGCAACAAGCCAACCTGAACCCTTAGGTCTAACTTCACAAGGAGGGACTCACAACCCGCAATCTGAAATATATAAAGTATTCACTGACCAAGGCTAATGGTATTATGAGCAGTAAATAAGGGCTCCAGTCCTTTATCTTCAGCTAACACTAGCCTCCATTCTACTGTAACTAAATACAGTACCCTTATTATGGATATGGAAGTTGAGGGAGAGGGAGGTAACCCTAAAGAAAGAAACACAAGCTCACCTCTGTCTATCACAGTTCTGGCCGGAGTGAATAAGCAGGGCTTTATTTGTAGTAGTGATTGCTCTTCTATTGGTTTTTATTACCCGATTGGGCCCAGTTTCTACGCTTCATTTTTTTCTGAACATTTTGGTTTAAAAGTGATTGTTTCCAACCAGGTCTCTGCCTATTTGACATTTCTGAATGTTGTTGACAAAGGTCTTTAAATCACATACTTGCCCTTCATTTCTCCCACAGCCCGGCAACCTTCAAAGCCTTCTTTTGCCCATGCAATATTTTAGCAGATCTAAAAGGTCAAGAAAAAGATTCCTTTACTTGTTTTCAGGACACTTGTTGTTAAATGATCAAAGCTGTCTGCACTAGATGCTGGGTGCTTATTGTATGTAGGAGTCAGGTGATGAGAAGAGGGAATTTTCACTAGAATATGCACATTAAGTGCCAATATATGCCCAATAATGTATAGAACCAATTATAAAATTGTGTCTTTGACAAATGTGGATTGTGAGAGTTGTGAAATAATAAAACTTTAAGCGTTTTCTAACTTTCTGGTGAAAAATAGGTGTTTGCAAATGGTTTGAATTTGCATTGAAAAGTAAAGCTACTGTTTCTACGATCGGATTGCTAGCTTTTAATTTCACTTGGGTTTTTGTTGTTTGTTTGTTTGTTGTAGTGGAAAGCATTCATTTGAAGTTGCTTGTTTCTTCTTCACATGTAACGCATACTTGTTGCTAGGGACTATTTCCTTCTTTAAAGAGGAAACAAAATGGTTGTGTTTTACAAAAAATGCAGGGTTGTTGAGATCATAGAATCTCAGAAACGGTTTCTTTTAGTTTGCCCCTAATCCTTTTCTCTTTAGTTCTAATCTTTTAATTATCTGACTGTTTAGTTTATGTTTTTAAGGGTGGTGGTGGAGGGAATACCACATATAAAATATTTATTATTTGATTATATAAAATAAAGTATTTCATATCTTTTCATATATATTTTTGGATCCATGACTAAAACATACCTAACCAATGCTTCCATAAAGAAAATGACAGTGATTTTATGTGATTGTGTGACTATTCACTGTTAGTGAGGGGAGGAAACATTTCAGTATGTATTAGGACTAACACTGAATTATACTATATTGTTACAGACAGGTGGAACTTGAAACAGTTTTCATTTTTGCTTATTATTATCATGGTGTAGCAGAATTCTACACAGATTTATCCTTAAATAAACATTGTGAAATTTGTATTCACTGTTTAAGATAAGAATGTATAAAGAGACTAACTCAATTAGGTGTGATGGACCATGTTGAATGAAGCACTAATTATATGCAATTAAATCTGTTGAAAATTTCAATTCATATTTGTATATAAGGATGCATCCAAATATGATACACATTACTGTACTGATATTTTAGGGAGAGCAGTACTGCTTTTTTATTGCTATCTAGGTGGTTTTCTTGGTAAAAATACAACAGTGATTTAACATTGCCTTCCCCTGCACAGTATGACTTGATTTCCTTGCCATTTAATACTATTGCCACTAAAGTGCCATTGCCACATCTGTTTCTAGCATATTGTTATCTAGCTGCTGCCCAATATAGATGACTGCTTGTTTTAGCTGGACTGCTTTATGCCTTTGGTGACCCTGTTGGGAATATATATATTGGCACACACTCCTACAGTTTTTGCTTATCCTTCCCAAAAGCATACATAGCCTAATGGCAGCTATATCATTTTTTATGTCAGTAAAGATATAAATTAAATTGAACTAATTAATCTGCTTCTGGAGCAATTGGGACAATTGGCCAAAGGGACAGAGAAGGGCTGCATCTTATAAAGTCTGAAAAGCATTTCTTTGGAAGGCGTTTTACCAAGGTCACCTGGAAGGCTTTAAACTAAACCTGGAGAGTAAGGTATACCAGAAGCCATCATGAATTTGTTACAAAGAAGTCATGCCGGTCAAATTTCATGGCTTTCTTTGACTAGATTAGTGGAACAAGGAAATACTGTGCATGTTAGTATATTTAGACTTCAGTAAGGCATTTGATAATAAATGTACTTTATTATTATTTGCAATAAATTTATTTTAGCAAGCAATACATTTAGAATTAGAATAATAAATCCTGAATTAAGTTAGGATCTTGCAAATGAAGGGAAATATATAAGGCGTCCCAGGATAATGTTGCAGGATCCAATCTGAGTCATGGGTAGCAAAGTTTTATCCTTCCAAGCTTTCAGGCTCCTGCTGGAATTCATCTCCAGGGAACTTCTCTAAGATCCTAAATTAGGATCTTCTCACCTCTTGTCGAGAATTAACCAGAAGCTATTTGTGGCCCCAGTTCTAATTGCGCTCACTTCTGTGGCTTCTGGTACATGAGTGTGGGTTCGAGTGTAATTTTACTTCCTGCACCTGTGCAGGTAGCAAAATCTCGCAGGGATACATACACATGTGTGTTTCGGTGAGGTTTTTTGTTTCTGCACATGCTTCTGCACAAAAAAACCTCACCAAACATGCACACACGTGCATCCCCTTGCGAGATTTTGCTACCTGCACAGGTAGCAAAATTGCGCTGGAACCCGCACTTATGCGCCAGAAGCCACAGGGCTGCACACTATTAGCCATACTGGCAGGAGCCCACCACTGCCTTGGAAGGATGAAAGGCTGAGTCAACCTTAAGTCCATTAGGATTGAACTCCAGACTCTGAGCAGTTTACCTGCAATACTGCATTACCACCACTTTACCACCAGTGTGTAGTGGTTGTCCTGTCTTAAAAATGGTTACTAATAGATTTCTGAATATTCTTATATGTATGCAACTAAATAATGATTTTAAAATTATTCATTTTTGCTAATTGAAGAGTGGGCATCTGGAGCTCACAACACAATGCATTTATTCAAATTATTTGAAATTCATTAGTGATTCATAATTTAAAACATGGAATGGTATAATACACACACAGTTTAGCAATCATGTGTTGTTTGGGCAATGGGATATATTCAGATGATTTGATGGTAATGTAGAGGAATGTTAGGTCAGGCCAAAAGAATAAATGCCGCATAACTGTTCCTGTTGAGAAGAAATGCAGAATTTCTGTTTGGGGAGAAATCTAGGGAAGCAAAATGACACGGTTTGGATATTTTCTTCAATCTATTAAGATCAGGCTTAATGGACTACAGAGCGTGCCTTTTATCATTCCTAGGGCAAGGCACCCATGCTTTCCAGACACAACAAAGATTGGGGTTTTGGTGGGGGAATAGGGAAAAAAACATTTCTTTGTGCTGTGATGCACAGATCCAAATGACAATTGATCAGTTGAATCTGTTGCTTTGATAGAAGTTACAGAGTAGGCGAAATTTTAGCTTTGTTCTTCTCCCATGCTGTGCCTCATAGGTGGGAAAATCTATTTTCCTGGTTTTAGCATCTTGCTCATTCTTCTATGAATAGAATATGCTGGGGATATGAAATATTTATTAATGTAAAGTAGTTTCTTTGGAACATGGGTCACTTTGTTGTGGCTGTCACATAAGAGCCTTGGCTATATTCTTGCCAGCCCATTGCTGACAATTGCTAGTCTCTAATAGCGGCCTGCTGCTAACTAATATAACATCCATGCAGGCGCAAAATTGTGATAGTTTTTCTGTAAACACTATACATTTGGGTCAAAGCATAAGCAAGTCAAAAAGACAAATTCCTTAATAAAGAATGTAATTACTAGTAGCACATAGTATATATTTCATATTGTTTGACTTTATTCCTTTATTTTTTCTGTGCATTATCGTTAACATACTCATTACATGAGCACTGGGATTCCCCCCGCCCAAAGAACTTGGAAGGCCAATGCATTCAACTGAAATGAACAATGGTTTTAAATTTCTTAGATTATCTTTAGCCTTGCAACCCGGTGCCAGGTTTTTGTCCAATGTGCACATATGCTACAAACCTTTCGAGGTAATTTATAGTAATTTGAATTTTTGAGCACATGGTCCAGCTGCATCGATTATCCAAAAAACCCGAAATGCCTTTTTTTACAAAGTTTGACCTAGATCTATCAGAAGATCTAAACTTGAAAGAGGGGGGGAAATAGAATAGGGGTCTTGTAGACCTTTGTGTCAAGAAATCATTGGAATGTGACATCCCAAAGAGAACGAGTGGAAATCTTGAAATAAGCCTTGTTAAGATTGTTGCTCCGTGTTGCCACTTTCTCAAAATCTTTGTAGCTGCTGATTCAGATTCCATGTGAGAATGATGTTCTGTAGTACAGTTCTATACCAAGAACTGAAAAAGGAGATGCTAGATTAATGGATTATGAAAAAAAATTATTTGAGCAGAGACTCCTTAGTTTTGACGGATTTAAAAAAGTATGAGAGAATTTGCTGCATCAAAGCACCTCACTTAAGTTGCCTAAATTTGCTTTTCAAGTACCTGTCTGATTCCAGTATTTTCTAGGCAGGCAAGAAATAGCCTTGCTGCATGATGCAAAGATTTATATTATGGTATGGCATGGTACGATACAGCACGGCACGGATATTTATATATTATATTATATTATTATATTATATTATATTATATTATATTATATTATATTATATTATATTATATTATATTATATTATATTATATTATATTATATTATATTATATTATATTATATTATATTATATTATATTATATTATATTATATTATATTATATTATATTATATTATATTATATTATATTATATTATATTATATTATATTATATTATATTACAGTGATCCCCCGCTCGTTGCGAGGGTTCCGTTCCAGGAGCCCCCGCAACGAGCGGGTTTTCGCGAAGTAGCGATGCGGAAGTAAAAACACCGTCTGCACATGTGCAGATGGTGTTTTTACTCCCACAGCGCTAGCGAGGAGCTGAAGATTGGGGGCGGCGCGGCTGTTTGCCGCCGGCATGGAGGGCTTCCTAGCAGCCCCCCAAACCCGGGTTGGGGGTCCGGGGGGTGCTGTCTCTCGGCGCTTTCGAGCCGAGTCCGGGAGCGAACTCGCTCACGGACTCGGCTCGAAAGCGCCGAGAGAGAGCGTGGACAGGCCCGTTCCTTGGCGCTGTCTCTCGCCGCCTTCGAGCCGAGTCCGGGAGCGAACTCGCTCACGGACTCGGCTCGAAAGCGCCGAGAGAGAGCGTGGACATCGCCCGTTCCTTGGCGCTGTCTCTCGGCGCCTTCGAGCCGAGTCCGGGAGCGAACTCGCTCACGGACTCGGCTCGAAAGCGCCGAGAGAGAGCGTGGACAGGCCCGTTCCTTGGCGCTGTCTCTCGCCGCCTTCGAGCCGAGTCCGGGAGCGAACTCGCTCACGGACTCGGCTCGAAAGCGCCGAGAGAGAGCGTGGACAGGCCCGTTCCTTGGCGCTGTCTCTCGCCGCCTTCCAGCCGAGTCCGGGAGCGAACTCGCTCACGGACTCGGCTCGAAAGCGCCGAGAGAGAGCGTGGACAGGCCCGTTCCTTGGCGCTGTCTCTCGCCGCCTTCGAGCCGAGTCCGGGAGCGAACTCGCTCACGGACTCGGCTCGAAAGCGCCGAGAGAGAGCGTGGACAGGCCCGTTCCTTGGCGCTGTCTCTCGCCGCCTTCGAGCCGAGTCCGGGAGCGAACTCGCTCACGGACTCGGCTCGAAAGTGCCGAGAGAGAGCGTGGACAGGCCCGTTCCTTGGCGCTGTCTCTCGCCGCCTTCGAGCCGAGTCCGGGAGCGAACTCGCTCACGGACTCGGCTCGAAAGCGCCGAGAGAGAGCGTGGACATCGCCCGTATCTAGAAGAAGTTGCCACCCGAGCGCTCTTGCCCGGCGGGAGGCGAAGCATATGGGTGGGGGGGCTGTCAGGACACCCTCCCACCCCAGCACTTTGCATCCTGCCGGCAAAGAGCAATAAGGCAGCAGCTTCTGCCGGACACGGGCAATGGGCGGGACAGAGAAGCGGGAAGAATCAGGAGGTTCCTTTGGCGGCTGGAGGCTGCCTGGCACCCGCTGCAGCCAAAACAACAAAGCCAGGCAGCCCCCAGCTGCCAAAGGAGCCTCCTGATTCTCCCCGCTTCTCTGTCCCGCCCATTGCCCATGTCCGGCAGAAGCTGCCTCCCGTGCCGATGTTCCCCGCCAAGCCCAGTTCGGCTTCCCTGGCTGCTTGGCCGGAGGGGGGGGGGCTCGGCCAAAAGGGGCTGGAGACGCAGCGATTTGCCTCCCGCCCCTCGCCCCTGTGCCACCGGCACGTCATCTTCCCTCCCAGACAAAAAGGCCGGCCTTTGGGGATGAAGGGGTGTGTTCAGCTCTGCGTCTCCAGCTCCTTTCGGCCGAGCCCCCCCCCCCGGCCAAGCAGCCAGGGAATCCGAGCCAGGCTTGGCAGGGAACATCGGCACGGGAGGCAGGAGACGATTGGGCGACCGGAGCAGCAGCCAGGGAAGCCGAGCCGCGTATGGCGGTGACGGCGGCCGTCTCCTGCCTCCCGCGCCGATGTTCCCCGCCACGCCCGGCTCGGCTTTCCTGGCTGCTTGGCCGGGAGCTGGATGCTGGTGGTGGCGGAGGAAGGCGAATGCGGCTTGGAAGCTGGGAGGGGGGCAGAATATGGGAGGAGAGAGGCTTGCAATAGAGGGTGGAGGAAGCGGCCATGGGAGGGCGAGCTGCCTCAGGGAGGAGGATCGGGCGGGACCAGGTGGGGGCTGGAATTTCTCCGCCAGGGCGAAGGGCGGGCGAGCGGGTGCTGGGGAGGGCTTCTCGCCCTCCCGACAGCAAGAGGGGGGAGCGAACGGCGTGGGCAGGCGAAGGGCGGGCGAGCGGCAGCGAGGAGTTTGCGTGGGCGGTGGGGAAACTCCTCGCTGACGCCAGCAAGAGGGGGAAGACCCAGGGAAGCCGCTGCCATCTACGCATGCGTGCCCGGCACGCATGCGTAGATGGTATTTTTGACTTCCGGGTTGAAAAATAGCGAAGTACCCTGTTCGCAATGGTTGGGGATGCAATAAACGGGGGATCACTGTATATTATATTATATTATTATTACTATACTAATACTAATACTATACCAATACCTATACCATGCCATGCCATGCCATGCCATACCTTAGTATACTATACTATACTATACACCAGGAGTGGGCAATTAATTTTGCCATAGGGCAGCATGAGAAATTGGGATGGTTTTAGAGGGCCAGACTAATATAATTAACTCAGTTCTACCCAATACTGTAGAGACCCAGACCCTGGCCTGACCTAAACATCCAGACCCTCTCTACAGACCCCTAATTGTTTCCTTTACAGCAACACACTGCACCACAGTCACTGCGCTTGAGTTTTTCTGTGGTTTCTGTGCTTGGCTGCTCTCGGTAGGAGGTTGGGGTCTGCTCCAGTGGGAGGATGAAAGAGCTCACCACGTCTGCCGGGACTCCTCCGGTTCCTGCTTTCTTCATAATTCATCAAGAAAGCAGGAACCAGAGGAGTCCCGGCAGACGCGGTGAACTCTTTCATCCTTGCACTGGAGTGGACCCCGACCTCCGCGGACCAGTCACAGATAGCGGGCGGGACAGTCACAGACAGCGGGCAGGCCGGATGCAGCCTCCGGGGCGCCCTTTGCCCAGGTCTGCTATACACTATACTATATACTACCCTGTTTCCCCGAAAATAAGACAGCGTCTTATATTAATTTTTGCTCCCAGAGATGTCTTATTTTCAGGGGAGGTCTTATTTTTTTTCAATGAAGAATTCACATTTATTGCTGAACAAAAAAAGAGAACATTTATTATATACTGTACAGTAGTTGTCATCACAAACCAGCATAACCAGAAAAACTGTGAATCCTATCAAGAATTTCTTACTACTACTGTACCATTATTTCCATGTACAACAATTATACTTTCTTCAAATATATGTTATTTATGTTTTGTTCAGGAATGCTGTGAAACGAAATGTCTCCTAGGTCTTACTTTCGGAGGATGCCTTATATTAGGCAATTCTACAAAACCTCTCCTATGTCTTACTTTTGGGGGTGACTTATTTTTGGGGAAACAGGGTATATATTGTACTGTAGTATACTGTACCAGTATGTATATTTTTTTCTTCCCCTGTTAAGTTTTTCTTTTCTCCTTCCTAAAGGGGGAATACAGCAACAGTAAAACAAATTCTGATTTTCTGGTATAGTGCTGTAACTTTTCTGCATGGATCCTATATAAAATTCTACTCTGCAGTTGTAGAACTATCTGAAGGGAGATACAGAGTTCAAATGGCTAATCTGTGGCAGGCGCATGAAAAAATGGATTGAACAAAAATAATCCACTAAATATGTGGAGATGTGAACTGGGGTATTGGCTGATAAGGGAAAACAAAACACTATCGTTACTGATAGTTTAATTCTAATTTTTAAGTATGAATTTGTTTCTATCACAGAAGATCTGAAAGCACACCAGGATGATAGGATTATCATCCTATCCATATCCCCCTTAATTCCTCTTGGGAATTAGTATAATTAATTCCTCTTGGGATACTTGTATGTCCATACCAGGATTTCCATTATGAATGAATTTCTTCCTATAAGGACACCCATGAGAGTATTCAAGCAATCAAGGTAGAGAAGTAAACGTTGATAACATCTAGCATTGCTTTGAACTTCCTGCGGAATTACCGAAACCAAAGCTCGTCCAGTTATACTGGCAAATTAGTGTAACTGTTGTCTAGACAGAGGTTTTCCTTTCTGAAGAAAACAGAATGGCTGGAGCTTTTCTTCTTCACAGCAATCAAAGATTTCCCTTGATTGTTATTTTTAGCTGGAAGCACTTTGTTTCATCCGAGTTCTGAGAAATTTGCTATCAATTGATGAAGACTTGGGCAGTTGTTTGATAAAAGTCTGGAAGTAAAATCCCATGAGCTCTACAGTGTTAAAACTTTGAAGGGGATTTCATGTTGGTGTGGTAGTTAAGACAATGAGCTACCAGGGTTCTGTGAGTTCTAGTCCTGACATAGGCATGACGCCATCTGTGTGACCTATAACCAGTCATTCTCTCTTAGACAGGAAGAAAACAGTGGCAAATCACTTCTGAAAAACCTTGTTAAGAAAACTGCATGTTCCAGTCCAGGCAGTTAGGGCATGCCTTCGTTCTCTCCCTCCCTCCGTCCCTCCCTCCGTCCCTCCCTCTCCCTCTCCCTCTTTCTCTCTTCCCCCCTCCCTCCCTCCTCCCCCCACTCTCTGGATTTTCCTATTTCCTTCTTTTTGTATACTCTTTTTCTACTGTTTTGGGTAGAGTTAAAAAATGTGCCCATTTAGTTCCTTAGCTTACCAAGGCAAGAAATATTTGCAGCAGTAACATACTATACTTTGTCTACATCTCTGTTATTGAGGATATTCATTTGTCAAATAGGAGTTGCCTCTGAATATTGCAATGTAGGATGTTTCTGCTTGAAATTCCAGCAAGCCTATCCCATGCCTCTCTCTCTCAAATAATAGATTCTGTGCCCACAGTGTATGTGTATAATTGGCTTCTCAAGATCCAGGAAAGGAGACGGAAGTTTGCAACATTTTAAGGATTAGGACATCAGGGAAATTAGCAACATCTTCTCCACTGCTACAGTGTGCAAGGGTATTGAGGAATCCCAGCCCACATAAACTAAATGGGTTGCAAAAATATGCGTAAACTGTTTCAACGAATCCTGTTTTTCCTTTCAATTAAACTGGCTTATAAATCTCTATGAGAATCTAACCTTTTGGGTTGGAAGAAATTACTAGACAGAACAATCCATTTTACTGATCTGTTGGTTTCGGATTCTTTCTGCCTGTTTTTCCCCCTTAAAGGTCTATTTCACCACTACCTCTTTTTATAAATAATATTCTACAATCATATGGACAGTCCCTAGCCTAAGGAATCTGGAAAGAAAGTTTTAATATTTCCCTCTCTCTAAAAAAAGGAAGCTGTATAGAATTGTGTAATAGTCAGTACAGTGGTACCTCTAACTACAAACGCCTCTACTTGTGAACTTTTCTAGATAAGAACCGGGTGTTCAAGATTTTTTTGCCTCTTCTCAAGAACCATTTTCCACTGACAAACCTGAGTCTTCGAAATTGTAACTGGAAAAGGCAGGGAGAAGCCTCTGTGGGCCCTCTCTAGGAATCTCCTGGGAGGAAACAGGGATGCAAAAGGCGGGGAGAAGCCTCCATGGGACCTTTCTAGGAATATCCTGAGAGGAAACAGGGCCTCTACCCTCCCTGTGGTTTCCCCACTCTCACACATTATTTGCTTTTACATTTATTCCTATGGGAAAAATGGCTTCTTCTTACAAACTTTTCTACTTAAGAACCTGGTCACAGAATGAATTAAGTTCATAAGTAGAGGTACCACTGTAATACAGAATACATTTTGGTTCCAGCTTGAGTAGTGGAAAATTTTAACCCGTTAAAAATGGAGTCCAAAATAGATAATTTCAACAATGTGTTAGCAATGGATGATGGTGATAGTTAAGCTCAGATAACAGGTTCATTCCGAACAGCTTCTCCTGATTTGTTGTTACCTAGATATAGTTAATTTTCTCATGATCACTCTGATTATTTTAGTAGGCATTGTCAAAGTGACTGATAATTTAAGGAGTACAGCATGTACTCCTTGTTTGCTTTAATAAAATAAAATCAGCAAACAAGAAGCTTTGACTCTTGACTCTCCAAAATCTGCAAAAACAAATGGACTCTATCATATTGGTGGAAGAAATATCCACCTGAGTTCAGTTCCAAGTGGGGAGAAAGACACACGAAACATGGAGGCTATTTGGAAAGATGATTTAATGGTGGACAGGACTATGTAGTTTGGGCAATTGAACATCTGGATGTGTGTGTGTGTGAGAGAGCTTCCTGTTCCTGTGCAAGGTCAGATATCCTGATTGGTTGTCAGATTCCCATGGGGCCATGCAGAGATAACTTTGTAGGTTGTCTTGAGTCCCGGGCTTGGTTGAATCTTGCTGAGTGATGATGTAATAAAACTAATCCTATCACGTCTTGAGGTCGAAGATCTTAATCCCATCACCCTGGAGCTGAAGTGATGAGTAGGGAGCTGCAGAGAGCAGCTTTGCCTTTAAAAACATATTTCTCCTTTTCTCATCCAGGGAAATATAATATTCTGACTTTTTAATTTCTCCTAGACTGTTTCATTCTTCTAGGAGATTTTAACTTTCTACAGTATCATCAGGAATATGAAGAACTAAATTGTGCCAATAAGCATGTGCCAATCATTACTAAAATAAGATTTTATCCATTTCCTTTAGTGCATTCCATTTCAGCTATGTGGAGATGTGATTCCCTCTGCTGGTCTTACATTATGCACTTTGATCTCCCCTTAAGAGCAGATAGGATTCCTGAATAACTCTGTCTGCAAGTATTCTCTTTCAGACAAATGTTAGATGAGAGCTTGTAGGTTTGTGTGAAGGCTAGAAGTGTCAGCTTTAATCTTACTTACGACTCTAATACGTGTCTGCATGATTATGGCAAGGATAATATTGAGATCTTGGAAAGTACAGTGAGAATGAACTGTTATGAATTGTTTGGCATGATTTCCCAAAAGCTGGGTACAGTGATCCCTCGGTTAGCGCGGGGGTTACGTTCCAAGACCTCCCGCGCTAACCGATTTCCGCGTTATACTGGATGCGGAAGTAAAAACACCATCTACGCATGCGCGCCATTTTTTTTCATGGCCGCACATGCGCAGATGGTGGAGTTTGCGTGTGGGCGGCGGGGAAGACCAAGGGAAGGTTCCTTCAGCCGCCCAACAGCTGATCTGCTCCGCAGCGCGGAAGCAGCGAGGAGCCGAAGATGGGGTAAAGGCAAAGGGGAAACTGAAGCTTTCTCCTGTGACAGGGAGGGAATTCCGGACAGCCCTATCCCTTCAACAGGAAGGCGGGACTGGCACCGCTTCTTCTTCTTCTTCTCGCTCGGGAAGATGAGACAATCGCCGTCGCCCGTCCTCGTTCCCGCCCTTTCCCACCCCGTCCGTCTTTTCCTATCCAAACGCGCTCTAGTCACGAAACTTCTGGCAAGTCGTGCTCAGTTGGCAGCCTCCGATGCCCCCGAAGGTGCAACCCCGAGACGGGAATTGTGGAGGAGGTTGGACGTCCGAAACAAACGTGCTGTGTGTGCGTGTGAGGAGAGGGTAGGTGGTGGATGGTGCGCGTGCGTGCGGGAAATGATCCTCGCAAGCTTTTAAATTAAAGAAACATAGAAACATAGAAGACTGATTATTATTTTGATTATTTTATTATTAATTATTTTTTAATTAATATTTTTTGAAAAACCGCGTTGCAGCGTTTCGCGCTAATCGAGAACGCGCAAATCGAGGGATCACTGTATTTCTCAAATTTTTATTTTCAGATCAACTATTCCAACTTTTCATGAAATGTGGGTTTGAAAGTCAGAATCCACAAGCAAAATAAAAATGCCCCATAACTTCCAAAAAATGTAACAGAAGTGATGAGAACCATGCAGAATGATTATAAACATGTGATTTTTTTATATATTTCCTTTTGCAGCTGTTATGTCAAGAAGCCAAGAAGGACCAGGAGAGATGGGAAAAGCAGTTCTCATTCCTAAGGATGATCAGGAAAAAATGAAAGAGCTTTTTAAAATCAACCAATTTAATCTTATGGCTAGTGACATGATTGCATTCAACCGAAGTTTGCCTGATGTAAGATTAGAAGGGTGAGTTGATATATAGATCTTGGCACTTAAATGCTATGTTTATACTTCCATATGTGGTTATACTGTACAGAAATCAATCCATTTGAGCTCACTGGAAATTCTGGCCAATCATGCTGCGAAATGCTACATAAATGCTTTGAACTTCATAGTTGTGGAACTGGCATCATTACCATGTATGAATCATGATACATACATAACATGAGCTGGGTATCAAAACCTGGTTTGAATCTTGTGCCACAAGAAACAAATGAGTGCATAATCCTAAATCCAAGTACAGTGGTACCTCATCTTACGAACGCCTCTTCTAACGAACTTTTCAAGATACGAACCCAGTGTTTAAGATTTTTTTGCCTCTTCTTCCAAACTATTTTCACCTTACGAACCCAAGCAGCTGCTGCTGGGATGAAGGGGTTTCTTTTTTTCCCCTTTTTTGAAGAAAGAAAAGGGAGGGGCTGCTTGGAGTAGGAAAGATTTTGCAGAGAACAACGTGCTTGCAAAGGCACTGAAAGGGTGACTTTTTAAGAAAGAAAAGGGAGGAGGGAGGGGCAGCTTGGGGGACGAATTTTTTTGCAGAGAACAACGTGCTTGCAAAGGCACTGAAACGGTGTCTTTTGAAGAAAGAAAAGGGAGGGGCAGCTTGGAGGAAAGATTTTGCAGAGAACAACGTGCTTGCAAAGGCACTGAAAGGGTGTCTTTTTAAGAACGAAAAGGGAGGAGGGAGGGGCAGCTTGGGGGAGGAAAATTTTTGCAGAGAACAACGTGCTTGCAAAGGCACTGAAACGGTATCTTTTGAAGAAAGAAAAGGGAGGGGCAGCTTGGAGGAAAGATTTTGCAGAGAACAACGTGCTTGCAAAGGCACTGAAAGGGTGTCTTTTTAAGAACGAAAAGGGAGGAGGGAGGGGCAGCTTGGGGGAGGAAAAATTTTGCAGAGAACAACGTGCTTGCAAAGGCACTGAAACGGTGTCTTTTGAAGAAAGAAAAGGGAGGGGCGCCCCCTTGCCTTTCTTCCTTCCCACTTACCTTTTAGCCTAGCCTTGCTTCTTCCACCCGCCCCCTTTAGCTGCTCCTCCCTGCCTTCTGTTCGCCTCCCTTCTAAAGTTTGGGATTTTCCTGAAGGATTTGCACACATTATTTGCTTTTACATTGATTCCTATGGGAAACATTGTTTCATCTTACGAACTTTTCACCTTACGAACCTCCTCCTGGAACCAATTAAGTTCGTATGATGAGGTACCACTGTACTAGATTGCTGGATAGAAATTACTAGTAGGTGTGTAGGGGAAAAACAGGCATTAGGCATAGGAATGAAGTTGCTCAGAAAATGCATATACGGTATATGCAGGTATAAAATCTAGAAAAACTCAGGAATATATGTTGTTTATAGAATTGTGGCAGACAAGAGGTAAAGAAACCTGTAGGGAAATTATTGATGGAAATGAATGTAAATATTTCGTATGGATTAGGAGTGCAGTGTGGATAAACACAACTGAAAATGGTAATGAAAATGTGTGTTGATTATCTAAACTGATGGGAAGACAGGGAGAGAAGGTTCTTGTTGGTATGCTCTGTACTTTGTGCTTCATTGGCACAATGATATAATGCAGATAAGTACCTAGACTTTGTTGAACATTTTAAGGAGAAAATAGATGTAGTGGTACCTCTACCTACAAACGCCTCTACTTACAAACTTTTCTAGATAAGAACCGGGTGTTCAAGATTTTTTTGCCTCTTCTCAAGAACCATTTTCCACTTACAAACCCAAGCCTCCGAAACTGTAACTGGAAAGGACAGGGAGAAGCCTCCGTGGGGCCTCTCTAGAAACTTCCTGAGAGGAAACAGGGCCGGAAAAAGCAGGGAGAAGCCTCCGTGGGGCCTCTCTAGGAATCTCCTGGTAGGAAACAGGGCCAGAAAAGGTGGGGAGAAGCCTCTGTGAGGCCTCTCTAGGAATCTCCTGGGAGGAAACAGGACCAGAAAAGGCGGGGAGAAGCCTCTGTGGGGCCTCTCTAGGAGTCTCCTGGGAGGAAACAGGGCCTCCACCCTCCCTGTGGTTTCCCCAATCGCATGCATTATTTGCTTTTACATTGATTCCTATGGGAAAAATTGCTTCTTCTTACAAACCTTTCTACTTAAGAACCTGGTCACGGAATAAATTAAATTTGTAAGTAGAGGTACCACTGTAGAGGCGAATAATGCCTCTAAAATTAAATCAGTATTTTGCTATATATTTGAAAGATGTCTATGGAGATTCTGTCATCCAGGTTATGGTTGTCCCAGAGGCAACTGAAGAAGGCTCTTGGATGAGAAGCATAAAAAAAACCTTCAAAGAAAAACCAGAAAGTCTAGTTGCCTCTTGAAAAAGCATCTTTGGGATATTTGAAGGATGCTTTGTGAAAAATGATTTAAATGCCTTCAGTTTTGAAGTCATTTCCTGCTCCAGCCTCTGTGGTTGACATAATGGCCTTGCTTCTGCTGATGCATTTCACTTAGAATTGGCCATTACTAGCACAAAAGCTTCAAGTTTCCATGCTTTTGATATTAAGGAATACTGCTTGTTCTGCTGCGGCTTTTACAATGGTAGGATCTCTGCATTTGCACTGTAATTGTTCTAAATGCAAAAATTCATTACCGAAACAATACTGAACATAAATGATTACAGAATAAGGGGATGGTTATGCTGAACAGCAGAGATACTTAAAATATGTTTGAAAAATATAAGGTGAAATCCAAGGCCAATTTATGTAATATGGTGAGTCCATGTTTATCAGTACTGTCGAGCAAAGCAATTGTTCATACTAATATTCTTATAAAAGATCAAAGTATTTGATCACATCCATAGCTCTTGAGCTCTGTAAATAGCTAACAGACAAACAAAGAAAAATACAGAGTTCTCAGTTACAATTATTCTTTTTCTAAGCAGCTTCACTCTAGCTAATTGGTGGTATTTTGCTTGTGTATAGTAACTGTTATTTTTTACATTTTAGTATGAACATAATAAAAAACAAGATTTAAAGAATGAAAGATAAAAACGTATGATGGTTGCCTTCCATATTATCCCAGATGCTTTGTAGTAGAAAGGTCATATCCTGTTTTCTGTTCATGTTATATTTACTTTTTTGATCCATGATTTTGATGTTTCCAAAACCTGTATTGGAATGTGGTTCAGTAGGTAGAGATGGATGTGCCAGATGGAAGCTTTTTCTGGATCTGAAATGCCTTCACACCAAAATGGTTGAAGCCTCTGAAAAGTGTGCTTGTAGAAGTCTTTTAGCAGGGGTGGGGGGTGGGGGTTGTATATGGGAAATGACTCTTATGGATGCTTCAGGTTTCTCCTTTTTAAAAAATTTAAAATTAAGATTAAAAAATAAATAAAGTAACGCAAACTAAAAAGAAAAAAATTGAAAATGCAGAAAAGAAAAAATAATTAGAAACAAAAATAGAAAAGAAGGGGGGATAATAAAGAAAAACAAAGAAGTATATTGATGGATGATCTCTGACGGGCCCGGGACAGGGGTTTACCCTCTGTCCTGGTGCTTCTTGACCTCTCAGCGGCTTTCGATACCATCGACCATGGTATCCTTCTGCACTGGCTGGAGGGGTTGGGGGTGGGAGGCACTGTTCTCCAGTGGTTCTCCTCCTACCTCTCCGGTCGGTCGCAGTCGGTGTTAGTGGGGGGGGGGGGTCAGAGGTCGACTCCGAGGTCTCTCCCTTGTGGGGTGCCTCAGGGGTCGGTCCTCTCCCCCCTGCTATTTAATATCTACATGAAACCATTGGGTGAGATCATCCAAGGGCATGGGGAGAGGTATCATCAGTACGCTGATGATACCCAGCTTTACATCTCCACCCCATGTCCAGTCAACGAAGCAGTGGAAGTGATGTGCCGGTGTCTGGAGGCTGTTGGAGCCTGGATGGGTGTCAAGAGACTCAAACTCAACCCGGATAAGACGAAGTGGCTGTGGGTTTTGCCTCCCAAGGACAATCTCATCTGTCCATCCATCACCCTGGGGGGGGGGAATTATTGACCCCCTCGGAGAAGGTCCGCAACTTGGGTGTCCTCCTCGATCCACAGCTCACATTAGAAAACCATCTCTCAGCTGTGGCGAGGGGGGCGTTTGCCCAGGTTCGCCTGGTGCACCAGTTGTGGCCCTATCTGGACCGGGACTCATTGCTCACAGTCACTCATGCCCTCATCACCTCGAGGTTCGACTACTGTAATGCTCTCTACATGGGGCTACCTTTGAAAAGTGTTCGGAAACTTCAGATTGTGCAGAATGCAGCTGCGAGAGCAGTCATGGGCTTACCTAGGTATGCCCATGTTTCACCAACACCACAGTCTGCATTGGCTGCTGATCAATTTCCGGTCACAATTCAAAGTGTTGGTTATGACCTTTAAAGCCCTTCATGGCACTGGACCAGAATATCTCTGAGACCGCCTTCTGCCGCACAAATCCCAGCGACCGATTAGGTCCCACAGAGTGGGCCTTCTCTGGGTCCCGTCAACTAAACAATGTCGGTTGGCAGGCCCCAGGGGAAGAGCCTTCTCTGTGGCGGCCCCGACTCTCTGGAACCAACTCCCCCCAAAGATTAGAACTGCCCCTAATCTCCCTGCCTTTCGTAAACTCCTTAAAACCCACCTTTGTCGTCAGGCATGGGGGAACTGAATCACCTCCCCCGGGCATGTACAATTTATGCATGGTATGTTTGTGTGTATGTTTGTTTAGTTAATGGTTTTTTAAAAATATTTTAAATTATATTTAGATTTGTCATGAATTGTTGTATCTTGCTGTGAGCCGCCCCGAGTCTGCGGAGAGGGGCGGCATACAAATCTAAATAAATAAATAAATAATAAATAAATATAATAAACAAACAAACAAACAAACAAACAAATATAAAGAGATCACTTTCTTCTTCATTATAGGTCCAAACAATTATAGGTGCAAACAAACTTGCTACATTGTCATAATCCGTAAACAAATACTGTAATATCTTAGAATTTGAATTCTTTTCATTTTGTTCTTGTCCCTTCTCACTAAATTCTTTAAAGTTTTGACAAGTTTCTTTTGTAATCCAAAATAGGAAAATTATTTGAGTCACGCTATTTGGTTTATTATTTTCTATATTTCTTTTGATTATTGGACATCATCCAATTTCATTTATCATCCAGTGTGACATGTTTTTCTATATCATTGTAGCCTGTCATTTTTAAATCCACTTTCAGATCAATCTGACTTTTATCCAGTAAAACCTGTTCCTCTTTCATAACACCTTTTAAACAGTCCTATCTGTAGAATCAGACACTATTAAAATCAACTTCTGTGTCAATTGTTCAAAAATATCTTTCAATATGTCCATTGTTAAAATATGCTGCATTCTGTGTTAGTAAATTAAGTTTAAGTGTTCTCAAATTGTAATTGTTTTATTTATAATTGTTTTAATTGTAATTCTGTTTTAATTCTGTTTCTGAATTTCAACTCCTATTCATTCAGTAATAATAACAAAGAAAAAACATTTTTTCATGGGAAGGATTAATCCATTTGTAACTTTCCAAAAGTTCTAAACAACCCTTTTTATGTTTATTTCAAAAGAATTTTATAAGTTATTCAACTTTTATTTAAAACATCTTTCACTAAGGATTGAAGGAAACTTTCATGGTCCTGCAAAATTTATCTACCATATTCAAAGGTTCCTTAATAGCTGAAAAGCAGTTAACAAGCAATTTCTGAAAGCAGTTAGAAAACAATTGTGTCCTTTTGAAAATGCCAACTACCCTTAAGCAGAAATGCCAACTACCCTTATGCAGAAAGATTGTCTTCCAGAGCTCTAAACTTGCTGCAGACTGCTATCTTGTGATCTCTTCATAAAGAACAACTGTCTGCAGCACTTGTGGACAATCTTCATTCCCAGTAATGGGCAGCCAAATTTTTTACTGCCACACTGTGGGTGTGGCTTATTTTGTGGGTGTGGCTTGATGGTCATGTGACTGGGTAAGAGTGGCTTGCTGGCCATGTGACCAGGTGGGAGTGGCTTGAACGATCATCATCATTCAAGTTAACTGTTAAGTCCTCGACTTACAACCTCATCAGGGTCGCTCTCTGAGTTGACAATTTGCTTTGCGTTTCCCACGCTCTCCTTCCTGGGTTGCCCCCCACCTCAGGCTGGGTAGCTAGGCAAATGGGTGCCGATCAGCTGTTGAGAACAGATGCGGGAGGAAACTCCTGATGGTGCTGATCCCCCTGCCAGTTTCCGAGGAGGAGGAAGAGGATGGGAGGGGGCGATAGTCAGCTGGAGCTGGGCACACAGGTTCATTTTCGCTGGTGGAACTGCGTTCCACCCCGTCCTGCCTGTTGCCCACCCCCATCCATTCCTCTCCTTGTCCAGCTCTTCATCCTGCTTCAGTCATTGATGCTGTTAAAACCAGAGCTTTCCTCAATTCACCATTGATTGATTGATTGATTGATTGATTGATTGATTTGGATTTCTATCCTCTCCAAAGACATTTTTTTCTCCATAGTGGGTGGAGCATCCAGGAGTGGGTTGACCTTGTCTATTCAGCCTGTAAGACTGAGTCTGTCAGAGTTGAAAGGATCCACCTCTGTTGCTAGGCTCCCAGCTTTAATAATAATAATAATAATAATAATAATAATAATAATAATAATAATAATAATAATAATTTATTAGATGTGTATGCCGCCCCTCTCCGATGACTCGGAGCGGCTCGGAGCAGACCCTTGGCGAAGAGGAAAGGACAGACTCGATGTGTCACCTTCTGTGGCACTCAAGAATCAGACAGTCTGTGAGAAGGGCTGGATGCTAGCTCCTCCCTACGAGGAGAAGCGTATCAGGTAAGCCCAATGCCCCTTCTCCATAGTGGGTGGAGCTAGCATCCAGGAACGGGACATACCAAACCTTGGCAATCTTATGGGTGGGTTCTAGTCTGGTCCAAAGAGTCCCCCTCCAAGTACATCCTTTCAAGCACCCAGCGGCACATCTGATTATTTATTTGAAACCTTTTATTCCATCTTTCTGACGTTTAGGTTTTTTTGTCTCCAAAATTTTAAATAAAGATTAAACGCTGTAATAAAGTTTACCAAATCCTTAATACAAGGTTTTTAAAAACTTGTATTTGGGAAGAAGAGATTTCCACTTAGTCCACCCAGAGTTTGACCTGAGTGGGTAGCTACTGCTTATAAATGTAATAAATAAATAAATTTATTTTAATAGAAATTTTGTTTAGGTGCACACAATTGTGTGTGTGTGTGTATGTATGTATGATTATGTATATGTAATAAATATAAAATGAGATTAAATGAGAATGTAGGGAGGGACTGTTGAGAAACAGACTAACTGAATGTGTAACAGAATAAGATTATCTGAACTTTAAAGTTTAAAATGGCTAATTGGGCTTCTCGAAACTCTGTATATAAAATTCCACAATGTGCATGATTATTACTACATTATAGCATGCAAATTCTGGGTGGATCTACATTTTGTCACCATAAATTGAGAGATCAATTGAGCCTCTCTTTATTCAGATGGTTAGAAGATTATGAGAAATAAGCCAAGAAGTCACAAAACAGTAAAACGGGTTCCTTGTTTAGTATCTGGTGTCAGTTTAATGTTACTGTCTTCTTACATAGTGACAAGTTCAAGGGAAGAAATACAGGCTTTGTCTTCTATGGGAAAGATCTCTGATGTCATGTAAACAAACATTCACTTAATTATAAAGTATATCAAAAGAGCTCTTGTATTTCCAAAGGGCAACTAAGCATCAAGTATGTGTCAGTTCTGGATAAAACAAAGCAAACAACAAATAAAGCCATCTGCTTTCAAGTTCACAGTGCCATGGCACTGTTTTTCTTTTTCTTCCCAGAAATGGGCTATCTGGTATTGGTTTGGTGCTGGTTTCAATCCCTATTCCATGAAATGGCATTCATCATTAAGGGAAATTCTCAGCTAGGGACAAATTCTGAACCAACCAGCCCTGAATATTGCCAATGGGACATTCATTTTCTCCTCTTCATTTGCAAGATAGGAATCATTAACTATCTTATACAGGTAGTCCTCGACTTACAAAAGTTCAATTAGTGACTGTTCGAGAAAAGTGACTTTTGACCATTTTTCACACTTATATAACCAGGGGTGCATTCCATTACTGCTGCTACCGGTGCACTGCATGCACAGCTTCAAATGTGTCCCAGTGTATGCTTGCCTCTGTGCATGTGCAAGAAGCAAATTCCCACGAGGGGACGTGCACACGTAAGTGATTTTTTGGTTCCGCACATGTGCAGAAGCCAAAAATCAGCAAAATCTCTCGCGTGCACATTTCCCCTCAAAAGATTTTGCTTCCTGCGCATGCACAGAAGCAAAAAGACACAGGGATGTGTGCGTGTGAACACAGGAGAACCGAAGCTGCATGCACAGAGTAACTTTGCTACCTGTGCACCTTCCTCAACCGTACCGGTAGCAACCCGCTACTGCTTATGACCATTGCAGCATTCCCAAGGTCACATGGTTTAGCTTTGGATGCTTGAAAACTGACTCATATTTACGACAGTCGCATTGTGCCAGGGTCACGCAATCCCCTTTTGTGATCTGACACAAGCAAAGTCAATGGGGAAACCAGATTCACTTAACAACGGTGTTTCTAGTTTAACAACTGCAGTGATCCGCTTAGCAAATGTAGCAAGAAAATTTGTAAGACTGGACAAAACTCACTTAATAAAATTTTCTCTTAACAACATAAGTCCCTAGTCTTCAGAGAAGGGTGGTATACAAATCTTTAATAATAATAATAATAATAATAATAATAATAATAATAATAATAATGATGATGATCATGATGATGATGCTGTCAAAGCCAGAATTGAAAAATCAACAGACGATCCAAAGTGCAGACTCTGTAAAGAAACAGATGAAACAATCGATCACATACTCAGCTGCTGCAAAAAGATCGCACAGACTGACTACAAGCATAGACATGATGCTGTGGCACAGATGATCCACTGGAACTTGTGCCGGAACTACCATTTACCAGTGGCAAAGAACTGGTGGGATCATGAGCCTGAAAAAGTGGTCGAAAATGAGCAAACAAAACTACTGTGGGACTTCCAACTTCAGACTGACCAAATACTGAAGCATAACACACCAGACATCCTGATTGTGGAGAAAAAGAAAGTATGGATCATCGATATCGCAATCCCAGGGGACAGCAGAATTGAGGAGAAGCAGCTAGAGAAATTAGTGAAATACGAAGATCTAAAAATCGAGCTGCAACGACTCTGGCATAAGCCAGTGAAAGTGGTCCCAGTGGTACTTGGCGCCCTGGGCGCAGTGCCAAAGGATCTCAGCGGACATTTGAAAACCATCGGAATTGACAAAATCTCCATCTGTCAATTGCAAAAGGCCGCTTTACTGGGATCGGCAAACATAATTCGCCGCTACATCACACAGTCCTAGGTGCTTGGGAAGCGCCCGACTAGTGATGAAATACGAAATCCAGCATAGTGATCTCGTTTGCTGTGTTGTATTGACATAATAATAATAATAATAATAATAATAATAATAATAATAATAATAATAATAATAATAATAATAATAAAAAAATTCTGGGCTCAATTGTGGTGAATTTACCAGGGGTGAAATAGCAATAGCATTTAGATTTATACACTGCTTCAAAGTGCTTTTACAGCCCTCTCTAGCGGTTTATAGAATCAGCATGTTGCCCCCAACAATCTGGGTCCTCATTTTACCCACCTCGGAAGGATGGAGAACTGAGTCAACCATGAGATTTGAACTGCTGAACTACAGCTAGCAGTTAGCTGAAGTATTCTGCAGTGCTGCATTCTAACCATTATGCCACCCTTGAAATGCTGCCGGTTCAGCTTGGTTTGGTGCGTACCGATAGCAGTGGCAGCCAGTGGTTTGGAAAACCAGTAATGGTGGCAGCATGAGGCTCCGCCCGCCCACCCGGACATCTCCATTTTCTTTTTTTTTTTAACCTTCTGCACATGCAAAATGCACACAAACTGGTAGGGAAGGTAAGTAGATTTTACCGCTGCTGTATATATTTCAGAAGCACCATTTAAAATTATAGGGATTATTTCTAGCCTAGTAGTGTGACAACCAGGAACCAGTCTGTACCGATAAAAGTGTTCGAAGATGTTACATAATGTAGGAATCATTTAAGTTTTTACCCTCCAAAATTGGACTTTAAAAAAAAGTTAATGGCTGTAATAAAAGTCATGCAATCCGTATTACGGGTTTTTTAAAGGACTGCATTCGAAAAGGAGGCACTTCCTCCCCGCCCCCTTTTAAAATCCTCCCTGTGCGTTGGGAGAAAAGCTGTTAGTGCACCTCATTGGCAGCAGCGCCTACCTTGTGAAATGAGTGTAACTCTGTTTTCTGACTTAATGGTGCAAGGCTGTTCAACCATGAAATTGCTTTCTTCGCGTAGTTTAGCTTCTGTTTGCCTGGACAGCCGCAGCTAAGAAAACTTAAGAGCAAGAGTGAAGGCAGCAACTTCAAGAACCAGTTGACACTGGGGGAAATTGGGGCACCAGAGTGACTCATTAGCCCCTAATCAGTCAGTCATATCTAAAAGGCAAGGCTGTTTGCTTGATGGCATTTCTCAGCTGCCTCTAGTAAACGGCAAAAATAGTCACGTGTCAACAGTTTTGCAACATTAATATTTAAAATAATGCAAATAATTTGAAAAAATATAATAGGCTGTCATAACATTTGTATGTGTAGTAGTTCTTTGCATAATTGATTCTTCATGGGACATACACAGTATGTTCTATAAAGAGCCAGTTTGGTTTAGTGGCTAAGGCACCTGGCTAGAAACCAGGAGATGGTGAGTTCTAGTGCTGCCTTAAGTATAAAAGGCAGGTCATTCTCTCCCAGCCCAATTCACAACAACGATGAAAACAATATTATAATGGCACAAATCTAATATTAAAAAACTAAAAACCCTATCATAATTAAAAGCTAAACAGCACATACATACCAAACGTAAATTATAATAAGCCTGGGGGAAAGATGTCTCAAATCCCCCATGCCTGGCGGTATAGCTGGGTCTTAAGTAGTTTACGGAAGACAAGGAGGGTGGGAGCAGTTCTAATCTCCGGGGGGAGTTGATTCCAGAGGGCCGGGGCCACCACAGAGAAGGCTCTTCCCCGGGGGACCACCAGACGACATTGTTTAGTCGACGGGACCCGGAGAAGGCCAACTCTGTGAGACCTTATCAGCTGCTGGGATTCGTGCGGTAGCAGGCGGTTCCGGATGTACTCTGGTCCAATGCCATGTAGGGCTTTAAAGGTCATGACCAACACTTTGAATTATGACCAGAAACTGCGGCAGCCAATTACCTGTTCTGAACTGTCTAACATCTTCCTACCTCAACAATACATTCATAAGAAAATAAATTTTAACTTTCATCCTTCATCATAACATTTGTGCATTGATCCTGTAACTGGGTGGGACAAAAATCGAGATGAGCACATTTTGAAATCTCTTCTATGAATTATACGAGAAAGATAGGGAAATTGTAGCATCAGTGTGTACATGCCATATGTAGAATAATAAGAACAAAAAACATTTCTACATCAAATAATTCTAGCTGAAATCTGATCTGCTTAGTTTCAGAAGGAAGAGTTGTTGGGGCATGTTAGAAAAAGTTGTGATTTTATACCAGAGGTTCTTCTGTCTAGCCTCCCTATTATATTTCCCTATTATATTTCACTTAGAAAAGTGTGATAAGTTACACATTTTCCACTACCTTGGAACTGGTGTCAGAATGAAAGTGGTGAATATGAAATTGCTTTTAACTAGAATAATTACACAAGGTGCAAGATATAGATCTTGGCTATATATCAGCCTATTACATAACTCTTCCAGCTGATCCGATGCATGTAAGGCTACACTCAAGATAACAACTAGATTATAGATCCTAATTGCATAGAACATCAGCACATTTGGGGTAAAACTGGCCATTCGTATCTTGTGGTGTACAGACCAAAATGTTCTATCCAAAATGATGCATGTGGTATAGGTATAGGTAAGATCAGCAACTTAGTCTATATCTTCTGTTGAAAACTGTTGGGGCTGTTGAGTTATAGCACCCCACTCTGGCCTAGTAGTAATTATTGTTTTTATTGGGATTTTAATTGCCGAATATTGATTTTTTATTGTTGTACGCCACCCAGAGTCCGGCAGGAGTTGGGAGGTCTATAAATTTAATAAAACTTAAACTTAAGATGATGGTTTGTTAAGTGTGTCTGAAAAAGTGTTTGGCAGAATTTTCACTGCAAGAGTACTATTGGTGAAATGAGCAAAATTTGGACGTATGGTGCAATTATATGCTGGCATTGGAGTGTACAGAATTTAGAATCTAGTTTTTAGTCATGTGATTGAGAAAGTTATGAATTTACTGTACATTTGTTGATTTAAAAAAAAGAATGTGATAAATACAGCTAGTTCTAGCTTAATGACCATTCATTCAGTGGCTGTTCAAAATTATGACAGCATGCAGCAGCAACAAATTATAGTTATGGCTGGTCCTTGAAGTTACTGGCCACTCTAGTGGCCTCATCATCACCTCGTCAAAATTTGGGTTCTTGGCAACCTACTCATGTTTACAACTACTGTATATTCAGAATAAAATCATCCACAATCCAAAAAAGAAAGTTAGATCAATATATATGATCAGAAGTGATGGCTATCATTTAATTAAGTTTCCCCCCACATATACCCAAATATACAAAGGAGTAATTTTGTTACGTTATTTCTTTATTATTTACTTTTTGGAATACAAACAAAATAACATAATGATATGATGGCACCTGCTGATCGTAAATGCAGTCTTTCTGCATTTGTGAACTCTTCCTAAAGTTGAGGGAATAAAACTCATGTGTATAACTTGACAACATTAATTAGTAGACTGTAAATACCAACATCTTGTAATAAAAATCTACTAACGGATATATAAGCAATCACTTTTCTTTTCATGGCTTAAAAATCTGATTTGTCACAGAATTATTGTTTTAATTCTAGCTTTGGTATTCCTGACAGAAATCCAATTTTAGGAGAAAAATGAGATCAACACACCTGTTACCTACTTTATGAAACACAACCTTGAAGGTTATGTTAAACCTATTAGCAAATTCTGAGACATGAAGCTGAGAATGATACAGAGCGTTGCTGCTTTACTAAATCCTGCTAACTTAATTTCTGAATATTAAAATAGATTTCTTTATATTATTTCTAGGTCATCTAGCTCCCAATGAGTCACCTTACAGATTAAAAAAACCTTACAGATAAAAGTAGAAAAGATACAACACAAAAAAAAAAGGAATCATGTCAGTCCCTTGATTATTATACCAGTACAGCCCATAAAAAACCCCATATGTATTACTGGGTCATTGAATTGTCCCATTAGGTAGCTTTCTCCTAATTTCCTTAAAAAAACATATAGATGGACTTAACTCAGGACTGTAATGAATTCTGCCATTACAATTCACAAGTTATGACAGTTGTTCAGGTGATCATGTGTTTGCTTTGCTTAGTTAACTTCACTCACGATCTCCTGGTGTGATTGTAAATGCAATCACAACACAATTCAAAGTGTTGGTTATGACCTATAAATCCCTACATGACAATGGACCAGATTACTTGTGGACCATCTTCTGCCTCCTATATCCCAGCAGCCGGTTAGGCCCGCAGAGTTGGTCTTCTCCAGGTCCCGTCTGCCAGGCAATGCCTCCTGGCGGAGCCTAGGGGAAGAGCCTTCTCTGTGTCAGCCCCGGCTCTCTGGAATCAACTCGTCCCAGAGATTCGTATTGCCCCCACCCTTCCAGCCTTTCGTAAAGCCTTAAAATCACACCATTGCCAACAGGCTTGGAGCCATTGAATTTTAACATCTACTCTGGTCTATGATTAAATTGATAATGTGTGCTAGTATGAAACGTGGGTGATTGGTTTTTAAATGAACTGCAGTTTTAGAATATGATTCTTGTTAGATTGTTACGTGATTTTAGATTTGATGTTTTTAGTATTTTAAATGTTACATTACTTACATATTTTGTATTTGTCTTGTTGTAAGCTGCCCTGTGTCTCGGGAGAAGGGCGGCATAGAAATCAAATCAAATCAAATCAATAAATAAAGTCCCATCATGACTGCCTCCACCCCCGAGACACCCCATGCTCTGCTTCCTGTCCCGCAGGGTATCTGTAGGCCATGGACTTGTTTCCCACCCCACTAAGTCATAGATTCTCCTCCCCGCCCCGTGTAACTAATCACTCATTCACCTTTAGAGCTATCACAAAGAAGCGATTAGATAGATAATAGTGTTTTGGTTTTCATTCTCAGCAATATCCATTCTGTGTTGCTCAAAATAAAGAGAGACAAGCAGAACCATGATTACATTTTCTTCCAATTGAGGGAGCCATGAATGACTTTAATGGAAGGTATTTTTTATTTCTTCAACACAGTCTTTCATTATAGGAAACATATTATCTTTCATGTACAAATCATGGCCTCTATTTGGATGTATTATTAATTGCCTCTATGGTGGGATTTTCATCATGATTTTTCACTTAACATCATGTAATTACACAACAGATTCAAAACATTTTGATTTTCTCAGCAATTTTCCAGGTTGAATACTAGCCAGGGATCTGAAAAAAATGCTTCCTCCCTATTAAATACATCTTTTATTAATTAATTTTGGGTTTTTAAAGAATGCATCCCTGTGAGATTAAGCAATCGTTCATTTATGAAGTAGTATAGTTGGAATAACATGCCAAGAATCTGCAAATTTTCCATTTCTCTTATTTCAGTATATGGAAGGAATGATTAGCTTCTTAAAGCATAATCATTATTTAATCTGAAATAATCCTTCATCTCCTGCTTTGTTCGAACCCTGGCACAATAGCTTTTTGAGCTTTTAAGTAAATTACATTCTTACATACAACAACTCCTAAAATATTAATGCTGTATTTAGAGTTCGGAATCCCCAAGGAAAGCTTGATATTCAAAGCCACATTTGCAGCATGTCATCATTATGAACAGTGACAGCTGAAGGTGTGAGTGAAATCTCTTTGTTCTTGGAAACTGCAAATCTATTTAAACGGCATAATAGAACACTAGAGAGCTATTTCCTTGACACATTCCCCCATCTATCATCTCCAAAATATAAAAATTGATTGGGCGCAGAAAATTTTGGTTTATATCAGAGGAAGCGGTGTTGACTCTTAGTGACTGCCTGGACGAATCTCTGCAGTTTTCTTAGCTAAGGTTTTTTTGGGGAAGTGGGGTTGCCTTTGTCTCATTCGTAGGGCTCTGGGAGAGTGATTAGTCCAAAGTCAGCCAACTGGCTTTATGCTTCAGAGGAGACTAGAACTCACAATATCCTAGTTTCCAGCCTCTTGCATTAATCGCTACACCAAACTGGCTACCCCTAAAGTACCATATTTTTCAAAGAAAAAGACACATTGCAGTATAAGTCGCACCTTAATTTTGGGGGAGGAAAGTAGAGGGGGAAATCTACCTACCATTTCATCTGTATTTCATCTGGCTAGCGTCCTTAGTCTGCTCAGCTTCAACACATTATTTTATCTCCTGGTTAGAGCTGGAAAAAAAATCTTCTTAGGAGGGAGTAGCAATGACTTGCAAAGCTTGCAAAGAATTAGGGCTGGAAAAAAACTTCAGAAGGGAGTAGAGATGAAAAAATCCTGCAAGGTGGGAAGATCGTTAGCATCTTGTTAGGGCTGTAGAAAAAAGCTTCGAAAAAGCTACATTTGTAATATAAGATGCACCCAAATTTTCAGCCTCTTTTAAGGGGTGAAAGGGTGCATCTTATCAGTACTAATACAGGTAGTCCTTGATTTACAACAGTTCAAAGTTGTGATGTTCAAAGTTACAATGGCATTGAAAAAGGTGACTTACGACCATTTTTCACCCTTAACCATTGCAGCATCCCCATAGTCATGGGATTTACATTCAGATACTTCACAACCAACTCACATTTAGGAAAGTTGCAGTGTCCTGGGGTTGTGATCGATCACCTTTTTGCAACCTTCCGTCAAGCAAAAACAATGGAGAAGCCAGATTCACTTAGCGACCATCTTACTAATTTAACAACTGCAGTGATTCACTTAACAAATATGACAAGAAAAGTCATAAAATGGGGCAAACCTCATTTAACAGATTTCTCACTTAGTAACATAAATTATGGGCTCAATTGAGGTCATATCTTGAGGACTACTTGAGCTTAATACCAGTAGATCTTGCTTAACAATTGACCTATTGGTGACCTATTGGCAATGGGTCCAGATGGCATCCACCCCAGAGTTCTTAAAGAACTCAGATCTGTCATTGCTACTCCCCTGACTGATTTGTTTAACCAATCCCTGTTAACAGGAGATGTTCCTGAGGATTGGAGAATGGCCAGTGTTGTGCCTATCCACAAGAAGGGCAGTAGAGAAGAAGCTGGTAACTACAGGCCAGTTAGCTTGGCATCAGTTATAGTTAAAATGATGGAGACTCTACTCAAAAAGAGGATAAATCAGCACCTAAAAACTAATAACTTATTGGACCCAAATCAGCATGGCTTTATTGAAGGCAAATCATGTCAGACTAATTTCATTGATTTCTTTGACTATGTCACAAAGGTGTTGGATCAAGGTGGTGCCATGGATATTGCCTATCTGGACTTCATCAAAGCCTTTGATACGGTTCCACATAAAGAGCTGATAGATAAATTAGTGAAGATTGGACTTAATCCCTGGATAGTTCAGTGGATTTCAAGCTGGCTGAAGCGTAGACATCAGAGAGTTATTGTTAATGGCGAGTATTCTGAGCAGAGACAGGTTACAAGCGGTGTGCCACAAGGGTCTGTTCTGGGTCCTATTCTTTTTAATATGTTTGTGAGTGACATAGAGGAAGGTTTGGTAGGGAAGGTTTGCCTATTTGCCGATGACTCTAAAGTGTGCAATAGGGTTGATATTCCTGGAGGGGTCTGTAATATGGTAAATGATTTAGCTTTACTAGATAAATGGTCAAAGCAATGGAAACTGCAGTTTAATGTTTCCAAATGTAAAATAATGCACTTGGGGAAAAGGAATCCTCAATCTGAGTATTGCATTGGCAGTTCTGTGTTAGCAAAAACTTCAGAAGAGAAGGATTTAGGGGTAGTGATTTCTGACAGTCTCAAAATGGGTGAGCAGTGTGGTCGGGCAGTAGGAAAAGCAAGTAGGATGCTTGGCTGCATAGCTAGAGGTATAACAAGCAGGAAGAGGGAGATTTTGATCCCCTTATATAGAGCGCTGGTGAGACCACATTTGGGATACTGTGTTCAGTTCTGGAGACCTCACCTACAAAAACATATTGACAAAATTGAATGGGTCGAAAGACGGGCTACAAGAATGGTGGAAGGTCTTAAGCATAAAACGTATCAGGAAAGACTTAATGAACTCAATCTGTATAGTCCGGAGGACAGAAGGAAAAGGGGGGACATGATCGAAACATTTAAATATATTAAAGGGTTAAATAAGGTCCAGGAGGGAAGTGTTTTTAATAGGAAAGTGAACACAAGAACAAGGGGACACAATCTGAAGTTAGTTGGGGGAAAGATCAAAAGCAACATGAGGAAATATTATTTCACTGAAAGAGTAGTAGATCCTTGGAACAAACTTCCAGCAGACGTGGTTGGTAAATCCACAGTAACTGAATTTAAACATGCCTGGGATAAACATATATCCATCCTAAGATAAAACACAGGAAATATTATAAGGGCAGACTAGATGGACCATGAGGTCTTTTTCTGCCGTCAGTCCTCTATGTTTCTATGTTTCTATGACCTTCCAATAAAGTAACAGTGGTACTGAAAAAGTAACTTCATGACCAAGATTATTATAACATCCTCAGAGTTATGTGATTTAGATTTGTGTGCTTCACACTTGACAGGCATTTATGATGACCTCATTGGTTGTCATGTGATGGCCATTTGTGTTCCTCACAGCTAGCTTTTGATAAGCAGAGGCAATGGAGAAGCCAGCAAAATTGCAAGTTGTAATGTGGTGTCTCAGTTAACAGCTGCTGGTGATGGGCATAATTACCATTGAGGAAGCGAGGTCAAAAGTCTGTCATAGTCACACAATATCTCTTTCAATTGCACTGCTTAGTGATGCGGTTGATGCTCCCAATTGTGATCAATAAGCAGTGACTAACCGTAAAATTATTATTGTTAATAGTAATACGATATTAGTAAATATTAATAGTTGCAATTTAAACAACAAGGAATATCCAGTATTTTAAAATGTGATTATTAAAATACCACAGAATCTTCTGTTGTAAAGGATTTTTTTTAAAAAAGGTCTTGTCTTGGGTGTCTGCTTTAAAAAAGATTGATACTTATTTTACTTCCATCATATACTGGTGATGTTCTTTTCAGCAACCCACCTGCAACTTCATATTCACTTAAAATATTCTTGATTCAGACCTTAATTTTACTTTCAGCTATTTCTCAGTGTTCTACTGAAAAGTAAATATCTGGCTTTCCCTCTCTCTGCTCTGCACACATCTGCCCTGTGCTGCTTCCTCTCAATTCTTCTCAGGCCATTTTTTCAACCTTTTCAGTCACAATCCTGCCGAAAGCTTTCCCAGGCAAACCTAACAGATGAATTTCCCTATAATTGCACTCACTCTTAACTACAATTCCTTTAGGATGAATGACATTCTTCCAGTCATCAGGCACAAATGTAATTCAATCACAACATGAGAAAAACGTAGCCCTACTTTATGAAAAACATACCCATGGTTAACATTTGTACCCTTATGCATTTATCTTTTCTGTTCCTTCCTTCCTTCCTTCCTTCCTTCCTTCCTTCCTTCCTTCCTTCCTTCCTTCCTTCCTTCCTTCCTTCCTTCCTTCGTCACATTTTGGCAATAATCATTCTGTCCAGTGGAGTTGTGCTGGTTAAGATTGGTTGCATAGACACTTCTTTATGACATCAAGATTGTGACCACACTGTAGGAAAAAAAATCCTCTACAGACAAGCTAAAGCCTACAGCAATAGCTTGGAATTCGAAAAGCAGGAATAAGCTATCTATATAACAAGTTCTATGCAACTTCATCAGAGTCAAGCACATCACAGCTAGCACAACCCAGATAAGTCTATCCTAACTGAAAACATCTCAGAAATGCTTTACTACAACACTACTACAGCATCGTAGTCCATAAATGAGGGGGCCTTCGTACTCTCTGAGCTTGATTGTTTTCTTGATGATGATGCCTAATTTGGGTAATGAAACATCTGCAAGAAAACAAACAAGTTCCAGAGACCTTTCATTTCAACCCTGAGCTGCAAATATTATCCTTTATTCAGCCCATAAATCCACAAAATCTATCCAAAGCATCTTAAGGTAGCCAAATAAGACAAAGCAGTAATCATTTATAAGATACAATCACAAATTAAAAACCACTGAGCTGAGCAGACACGTAGAGTGGAAGATTGACAGACTGCAGCCAAGAACATAAACATCAATTAAATCAATGATGAAAACCTAATTTCACAATGCACCGATTAGTTCAAACACAATTTCAATTGGGAAACAGTAAATATTTTAGATCAACGCAGATCCCCAAATGCAAGAGAATTCTCAGAGGCTTAGCACTCTGTCAAATCAACCATTACCATATTAAAAAAAAGCTTCATCTATAAACCATTCAGCCAGATTCACTCCCTAAGCACATCCTTCTTAATATTGCTCCTTGTGTTTGGTTTTGGATCCCGCTTATTTAGATGTTAAGAAGGACATGATGAGGAAGGATGTGGTTAGGAGGTAAATTTGGCTGAGTGTATATAACAAACCAATGCTGGAAAGACAAATTGCCACGTAGAAATACTCAACTACACTCCCCTGAGCACTGATAATGTTACCTAACCTGGCAATGAAAGGTCAGCAAGAAGCAATCACCAAGATCCCAACAGTTCAATCATGACATGAGCATATATGTTCCATGATTGTAATTGCATAATTGTTTTCTCTCTACACTCATTAGATTCTACATGCTCTATACTACTTATATCCAATTTGCATTCATTCCACTCTGCAATTCTGCAAACTAATACTACTTTATTGTAACATTAGCAGAATCTTGCAAACCTGTGTTCTGTTCCCACCAAGAACGTAACACAACACTCAGTTTGTATTCACTTATATACTTCAAGCAACACTACTAATAAAACATCTTAGCAATAAGCATACACCAATCTACAAGCAGGGGTTTTTTTTGGCAAGAAACCAGATAATATTTAATCTTCATTAATAGCTGGTATCAGTTCAAAGAGTCTTAAAGCCAAGAAGAGCAAATAGGTCTTGATATCTTAAATGCTTCAGAGAGTTGGCAAAATGCCTAGAGTAAGTTCTTGATAACCGAAAGGGCAACACAGGAAACAAAACAGAAGTCAAGGAGCAAACTAGGATCAGTCAGGTTTTCACAAACGTTCTCTGCAGCTTGTTATCTGCCTCTGATGCCCTAAATAGGCTGAACCACTTAGCCCCCAGTCTTACTCCTGAGGAGATCTCCTCTTGAGTAACCATTCCTGTCTCTTGGCAGCTCTGCGGGCTCTGGCATCAAGAAGATGAGAAGCCTCTTCTCCCTCATCGCTGCTCTGAGGTGCTGGAGGTTCCCAAAGTCCTAGCTGAACCTCTGCCTCTGGCACTGAATTCCTCGCTATCCTCCCCACTATCCAACTTGGGTGCCAGCTGCACAGGCCACCGGCACACCACCACATTGGTCTCCTCTTGAGCAGGACCCGCTATCACCTGCAAGGCTTGCTGGTGGACTGCAACAACCTGAAAGTACAGTTCTTCGCTGTCTCTTTTTCAGCCTGAGAACTTAGTAAGATTTCTCTTGAGCCTCTTACTCCATCCAATACAACTGTGAGCTATGCATCCCTCTTATTGATCATTCCTGTGGCAACATCTTTTTCCTTGGTCTCTAAAAGTCATTCCCACATGTCATTGCATTGGGCATAGGAAAGGAATGATCAACCCTTCCAGGTAAGCGAATAATGAACCTCCAGTCTACTGTGCTATAGCTAAGCCCTGTCTCCAGGCCTCACTCAGGCGATCAATAGACAAGTAGCCCCAGGATGAAGGTGGTTCTTAGCTTCCATCCACAAACTCTACAATGAAAGGAAAGGCAGAACTTCCCAGCTCTGTCTGTCTCTTCCCTGCCAGATTTATCCATTTACCTCAGTGATCTGACAAGCTTAATTGCAGGTGAGGGAGGGGACAATGATTTTTGACAGAGCCAAGTGTTGCAAAAGAGCTGGGATGGCGCAGCAGGTAGAGGGCTCTACTTCAGGCCACTGAAGCTGACTGTAGATCTGTAGGTCAGCGGTTCAGATCTCATCACCGGCTCAAGGTTGACTCAGCCTTCCATCCTTGCGAGGTGGGTAAAATGAGGACCCAGATTGTGGGGGCAATAGGCTGGCTCTGTTAAACAGTGCTATTGCTAACATGTTGTGAGCCGCCCTGCGTCTGAGGAGAAGGACGGCATAAAAATCAATCAATCAATCAATCAATCCATCAAACAAACAAACTGCAGGCTACTTCAGCTAACTGCTAGCTGTAGTTCAACAGTTCAAATCTCACCACCAATTCAAGATTGATTCAGCCTTCCATCCTTCCAAGGTGGTAAAATGAGGAGCCAGATTGTTGGGGGAAATATGCTGATTCTGTAAACCGTTTAGAGAGGGCTATAAAAGCATTATGAAACGGTATATAAGTCTAAATGCTATTGTTATTGCAAAATAATTTACAACTACATTTGGGCTAAGGAAGGTGAGCAATGTTCTGTCCTATGAATTTTTGAAGGGAATACAATATAACCTCTTTCTGAATCATAGTTAATAAATTGGAATTTATGTTCCTCCCACCTCTTATAGAGGATGCTGCCTTGTTTCTTTTAGCTCATCTACCTAGCAGTTGTGATGTATTTGCCACTGTCTGAGAGACAGGTCAAAGGTATGGTGATATTTGATCAGTTGGCCCCACAGTCTAACTTTTGCTATGCTTCAGCAGTAAGGATGATAATGTTGCATCCCACACACAGTTCAATATGTGGTAGATGACAATCAGATGCACCTTGGTAGTCTTTTTTTTTAACACCACCTTCTCAGTAGCTGCATCCTAGCTGCCCAGGTTGTTTTTGCAGCAAGACATTAGATTAGATTAGATTAGATTTATTGGATTTATATGCCGCCCCTCTCTGCAAACTCGGGGCGGCTCACAACAAGGTAAAAACAATACATAATAACAAATCCAATACCCACCAATCCAATTACAATTTTAAGCTAAAAAATTCATAAAAAACAACCCCAGAATATTAAAAAACAAGCACACAATCAATCTAACACCAAAACAACATGGGCAAGGGGGAGATGTATCAATTCCCCCATGCCTGACGGCAGAGGTGGGTTTTAAGGAGTTTGCGAAAGGCAAGGAGGGTGGGGGCAATCCTAATCTCAGGGGGGAGCTGGTTCCAGAGGGTCGGAGCCGCCACAGAGAAGGCTCTTCCCCTGGGTCCCGCCAGATGACATTGTTTAGTCAACGGGACCCGGAGAAGGCCAACTCTGTGGGACCGAACCGGTCGCTGGGATTCGTGCGGCAAGAGGCAGGAAGGATGTGGAGAAGGTGCTTTTTCCTCCATCCCTCCCCACTTTGTCATTGAGAAAACTGGTTTGTGCCACAAGTAGGATGTCTCTCCTGTTCCCTCCCCTCCTCTTCTTTTCACTGAAAGACATGTTGGAGGGAGCTTATCTGAAAAGCCCCTCCCACAAACCTAATTGTAATTGCATTCATGTATCTTCAGCCTTTCTAAATGTTTCTCTTCCCACAGCCCAATGTCCATTCATTCATTCATTCATTCATTCATTCATTCATTCATTCATTCATTTAATAAATAAATATATGCTACAGATCAAGTCAGATCAAAGGTACATGACCAAATCTGAGATTTCCCAGGTGATGTTTGGTATGAAACTTAGTCCTGTTCTCTTTTAAATTTAGCTTCGCTCAACACAGGCAAAAAATTGCATGCCTGTGGTTCCAGAGTTCAAGATGTGGATGCATTTCTGGATTAAGCAAATTTTGAACAGGCTGTGACTCTAAGACCGCATACTGTATATGCATGCTGTTTTCTGTATAGGTCCAATTCCATTCTCCTTTCCCATTTAACAGAACACATGCACCTCTCATGGACCAGATGTTAGAGTACAAAGGTGTGGCCTCCTAGGGGAAAATATTTAAATCATCGGGAAAGAGAATGCAGTTGCTTGTTTTGTGATCGCAAAGCTCATTTATATAGAGTAGAAAGAGTATTGGTCCTAATATACTGCCTTGAGGTACACCGCTGTTAACAGGAACAGGATTAGATAGGAAACTCCCTATTTTGATGACCTCTACTCTGTTTGACAGGAACGCAGTTATCCAGTCATGTAGGGGTCCAGAGATGCCGTAGAATTTCAGTTTATCAGAAGTAGTTTATCATGAACCATTGAGTTGAAGGCTTACAGAAGTCCATATAAATTGTGTCTATTTATTTATTTATTTAATTTATTTATTAGATTTGTATGCCGCCCCTCTCCGTAGACTCGGGGTGGCTCACAACACAATAAAAACAGTTTATAACAAATCGAATAATTTACAATATAAAATATTAAAAAACCCATTAATTAAACAGACATACACACAAGCATACCATACATAAATTGTATAGGCCTGGGGGAGATATCTCAGTTCCCCCATGCCTGACGACAAAGGTGGGTTTTAAGGAGTTTGCGAAAGGCGAGGAGGGTAGGGGCAGTTCTAATCTCTGGGGGGAGCTGGTTCCAGAGAGTCGGGGCCGCCACAGAGAAGGCTCTTCACCTGGGGCCCGCCAACCAACATTGTTTAGTTGATGGGACCCGGAGAAGGCCCACTCTGTGAGACCTAATCGGTCGCTGGGATTCGTGCGGCAGAAGGCGGTCTCGGAGATATTCTGGTCCGATGCCATGAAGGGCTTTAAAGGTCATAACCAACACTTTGAATTGTGACCGGAAATTGATCGGCAACCAATGCAGACTGAGGAGTGTTGGTGTAACATGGGCATACCTAGGGAAGCCCATGACTGCTCTCGCAGCTGCATTCTGCACGATCTGAAGTTTCCGAACACTTTTCAAAGGTAGCCCCATGTAGAGAGCATTACAATAGTCGAACCTCGAGGTGATGAGGGCATGAGTGACTGTGAGTAGTGACTCCCGGTCCAAATAGGGCCGCAACTGGTGCACCAGGCGAACCTGGGCAAACGCCCCCCTCGCCACAGCTGAAAGATGGTTCTCTAATGTGAGCTGTGGATCGAGGAGGACGCCCAAGTTGCGGATCCTCTCCGAAGGGGTCAATAATTCCCCCTCCAGGGTGATGGACGGACAGGTGGGATTGTCCTTGGGAGGCAAAACCCACAGCCACTCCGTCTTATCAGGGTTGAATTTGAGTCTGTTGCCACCCATCCAGGCCCCAACAGCCTCCAGACACCGGCACATCACTTCCACTGCTATTGTTTTCCCTGGTCATGTTTTGGGGTCCATTTGAGGTCCATATGTTTTTGCAGTGTAGTAGTTGTAGATTGCAGGATAATTTTTCCTGGAACCGAATTGCTTGTTTGAAAGTAGGTTGTTAGTTTCTAGGTGGAGGGTAATGGATTGGTTTATGAAGTCATATGAAAAGTCCATGACTTTGCATATGATGCAGCATAGAGAGATTGATCTGTAGTTTTCTACTAGACTGGGATCTCCCTTTTTGAAGATGGGGATGACCGTGGTTAGTGACCATAGGTTTGGTAGGGAACTGGTCCTGTAGGATTTTTTAAAGATTATGCTTAGTGATGGCTGTGGAGAGCCTTTTTAGGAAATATGCACATAGTCCATCAGGTCTGATTGACAGGGAATGTTTCAGGCCGCGTAGTGCTTTTTCAATGTTGTCTTCAGTGAAGTGTATTTGTGTTAAATAGACTGCTTCTGATTTCATGTTATTGATCTTAGAAAATGTGTTTTCTTTGCATTTAAAGAGCAATGGTTATTTCTTATGTATTTGTAAATCTATTTCTCACAAATACATGAGTTCTATAGGAAAGCATTTCAATTACTAGAGCATGGTTTAGAATAATGGTTTAGAATTGTAATGTCTCATGAAAAAGGGAAATGTTTCTTTGTTTTCATTCCTGTTATTTCTTCTATAATAGCAGTCATTTCTTTTATGAGCACCTTTTTAAATCACAGAAAATAGGTTTTTCTGCTATTTTAATTAATATAAATTGTGGGAGTAATTTTATATAATTTTTCTAGTTATGAATCAACCAGAAATAAATATTTCAGGATCTGTAACCACAGCATTGAGATTCAAGATCATGGTACTCTATAGCAGTGTTTTCCAAACTTGGCAACTTGAAGATATTTGGACTTCAACTCCCAGAATTCCTGGGGAATTCTGGAAGTTGAAGTCCAGATATCTTCAAGTTGCCAAGGTTGGGAAATACTGCTCTATAGCACAGAAGAGAGAAAAGATTTTTTTCACTTGCCTGAATTGGGGAACTGTAGTTTCTATTAAAGCTTTCTGTCTTTTACAAATATCTCAGATGTGAAGTTCACACAGTAGGTCTTTCTTTCCAGGCAGTGTTTGGTTAATCTTATTTTGAAATAATAGAAAATACCTGTATCTCAGGTCTTGGCAGTGATTTGCTTTCCAAGTTTCTTTCAATTTAGTTTCTGAAGGTTTCGTTACCAGATTAGGTAACAGCAGCAGGATTTTCCTGTCCCAATCTTCTTAGTCTATAAAGGTCTTGTGTGCCTGGGTGGTTGGTTGGTTGGTTGGTTGGTTGGTTGGTTGGTTGGTTGGTTGGTTGGTTGGTTGGTTGGTTGGTTGGTTGGTTGGTTGGTTGGTTGGTTGGTTGGTTGGATGGATGGATGGATGGATGGATGGATAGATAGATAGAGCAAGCCCCAAGCAAACAACCAATCACATAACCAACTGACCACATTGGCACACAAGACATTTATAAGGTAAAGAGAACAGGATAAGAAAATCTTGCTGATGATGGGAGGAAGAGGAGAGAGAACTAGAAACAGGGAAAGAAGGAGTAAGAAGGTAGAGGGAAGGGATGGAGATAGAAGGAAGGGAAGATAGACAACAGACTGACAAAATAACAGCATAAAATAGGTGCAAAATGGCATATTGAATTATGATTAACTTGATAAAAATATATTACTATGATTGTTATTGATATTTTTTAGGTGTATATGTGTGTGTGTGTGTGTGTGTGTGTGTGTGTGTGTCTGTCTGTTGTGGTTAGCTCTGGCCCAGCTCCTGCCCCAAGGAATGTGGAGGTGGATGTGGGGGAGGCATCCACATGCCGCAGGCCTGTTTTGCTCCCAGTAGAATCTGACGACGAAGCCTTCTCTGACCAAGGAAGCATGAATGACAGGGAAGAGGGGAGTTTGGCAGACAGCCCAGGAGGAGATCAGTCATCTGTATCATCCCTGGATTCTGAACAAGAATTAATGACACATCCACACATGCGTAGAGTGATGCATAGGAGACAACAACTGAAGGATTATTACAAGAGAAAATGAGGCCACCTGTGGTTGGGTGGGGCTGCTGTAATTAGTGCTACAAATAAAAGTGCAGCCTGGTGTTTTAGCCTCATGGCAGTTTATCTGATTCATTGTTTCATCAAGATCGTGGTTTTTGCTGTTCAGGATTGTGTGTGTGGACTCTCTGGACTTTAGAATTGGACTCAATTTCCCAGTTATTGGGTGAGCAATTGGACTGCATTTAACCTGTGCCTTGTGTGTACCAGAAAATCCCTTTGACATTTAAAAAGGGAGCTGTTTCTGTTTTTCTGTTTATAAAAACTTTTGGGTTTTCCTTTTATTATGTGGTGTGTCTTCCTGGAGTAATTACCCTGTAATTACGGGCGGTTGAGACACACCGGCAGAACAATGTCAGATGTTTTTGCTGAATTTTTAAAATTAAGGGAGACTAGGATAGTACTATTATAGCCTTGTTCTGGCGTCATCAGCTAGCCATACCCTTACTGGGATTTGATCCTGCAACTGATGAGGCCAGAAAAGGCCGAAATAGCACTATCCTAGTCTCCCTTAATTTTAAAAATTCAGCAAAAACATGTTACACATATATATAATCAGGTTTTCTGTTTTCTCCCTTCTCTTGCTGCCAATTTGTATTTTCTTTCCCCATTGGCTGGGCAGATTTCTTCCCCATTTCAGAAAACTTTAAAGATTTAAGGCTAAGCCAAAGTGACACGCACAGAACAAATATTTTGGCTATTCTCATTGTCGGAACACTAAAAAATGGAGCAGCAGAGAGAGGTTGGAAGATGCTGCTTTGGTACCAGACAAGCTATAAAGGTGGACCTCCTCTGATCAGACCTCCTTTAGCCCAAAATCCCACATTGAGAACCTGTCATAATTTTCTTCTTCACTAATTATCTGAGTTGTTCATCATGACCTGTGAAATCCACCCGAAAGCCAGATTCATTTAACAACCATATTACTAACTTTACAACCTTCGGCAAGAAAGGTCGTAAAATGGGGCAAAACTCACAATTGTCTCGCTTAGCAACAATTCTGGCCATGTGGTTTTTTCCTCTTCTATGCCAACAGATGAGTAGGTGTATGCTTAAAACACTTCAACATTTTCATAATTTGATCTGATGTGTCAAACTACTTTTTATGCATTCACTTGTCTCATTTCCATCCATTCATGCCACTTAGCAAAATAACTTTTTCCCTTGGGTTTCATTCATTTAGAAAGTGCAGAGTTTTTTCCAAGAAGTCCTTTCTGATTCTTCCATTATCATCATTCACTAGAGTGTAACATGCAATTATCACCAGCCTATGGGCTCCTGTTTATAAAGACACCCACAATAGTCTGGATGACACCAATTAATTGTTTCTGAAGTACATTTTAACTCTTCTCCATACTGAGAGAGCGGGTCCAGCAGTCATGTGGGTTGCTCGCTGTCCAATCCATCGAGGACCGAACCTAGTCTTTAAAAAGCCTGCTGGATCCGCCCCTTCCCCAAAATTTGCTCGGTCCTGCAATCCAGGACTCATGGTGGCTCATTCCTCTCACAAAACACCTTCCCTTTGTCTTCTTTCTATCCAGATAAGTAAAATTTAATATTGTATTTACTTAGAGCTTGCTTTAGTTTGCGCGCCAGCCTTACTGGGCTCAGTGCTGAGGGAGAAGCCGCAGCGCGGCTATAGCAGATTTTTCCAAAACGCCCTGCTCGCGCTGCTGCCGGATTGTATTTTTTCGCAAATCTAATCGGCCAGGAGGTTTACCGGCAAGCTAAGGATTGTTTCAAAAAGCTGTGTGGGACTGTTACCAAGCTTCCCTTGATTGTCCCCCAGACTTTAGCCTTCCCTCCGTTTGCAAAATCGTTGGAGCGATTTAATTTGGCACGAAGGTCCTCCGCACCCAGTAATTTTTGGCACTTGCGGATCGCCCACACGCGTCCTGCCTGGCACCGCTGCTTGGCCCTGGGGTAAGCTGTGAGACCCTCAGGCCTTTTCTCCCTGGCTAGGCCTCCAAACCAGTGTGCCTTGGTTTACTTTGATTAAGGTTAGCGAGGCCTGCCCCTCTGCACTCCCTGGCACGAACTCTGGTACCGACCAGATTGACTGTGAGTTGCAGATGCTCCTGGGCCTAGGAGCAGGGCCCCCGTCCTCTTGGGAACGTTGCCCTAGTAGCTTCTCCCACCAATTTTTGGCTCAAGTCTTGTGTGTAAGATCGGAAGACATCGATGGTTCATGTTGAAGATTGATTTGTGTGTAAGATCGGAAGACACCTGGAAAGAGGAACAAAGAAAAGTACTGGGGATGTAAGAAAGTAGGTATTAGAGGTGGAATAACCACCTGAGATCAGTGTTCCCTCTAATTGTTTTTTGGGGGGGCGGAAAAGTATAGTGTTTGAGCGGCAGTCCCTTCAGGACTGGGCGGCACAGAATAAACAAACAAACAAACAAACAAACAAACAAACAAACAAAAAACCCACCCTGTTTTGCCTCAGAGAATTTCAAAATAAAATACTGTACTGTTTGTCTATAACAGTGAGCTCATAATAGGGCAACTCTATCAATATCAAAATGCCACTTAAATAGTTGAGCTAGTTTCAAACTAGATTTTGATTTTCTTTCTCTCTTCCTTACTCCCATTCTTTTTCTTTCTCTTTTCCTTCCTCTCTTTTTTCTATCTGTTTCTCTCTCTTCCTCTCTCTCTCCTTCCCTCTCACTCTTTCCCTCTCGGCTTCTGGGCAGGTTTGGAAAACTCTGAGTTGATGATGATTTTTAAGTGAGCGATTGCTCACTGCTCAGCTTAGAGGGAACTATGCCTGAGATAGAAAGAAAGGAGTGGAGAGTGAGAAGATTAAGATAAATTGAATAATAAAATTAAAATTGAAATGTAACTTAGGTTATTGTATTACTGTTTTTAAGTTATAATATATGCATATTAAGGTAAATGTGATGTTATGTATGTTTTTGATGTGGAGAAAAATAAAAAAATATTAAAAAAGAAACAAGAAACAAAGGCTTCTGATTCTGATGGAAGAAGCAATTTTTCATAAGGAAGGTAATCAAAATTATAGTCCCAGAGTTTGGATTACTTTAATTTTGGTTCTTCACTGACTTCATGGTCTAACTGATCCATTTCAGGCCTTTTGATTCCATTATTTCTTTCCATCAAATAAAGCTGGAGAAGGACAGGATCCAAGTCTCATACAGCGTTATTCCAACATATAGTACCTGCCCATGTAGTATATATTTACACAGAATCTAACTTCGTACATATAGCACGTGAATAGGTTCTTTCCATCGTAGGATTTATTTGAATGATTAAGCTTTGATTTTTGTGTGTTCAATGCCTCTCTCATTGTCTTCAGTTGTGAGCAACCAAAGACACATCGGACAAATTTTGTGAAGATTGGTTTTTAGACGTTGAAAAGGGCAGGCGAGCAATGCTGAAGCATATTGTTTTGGGCACATATATATGTTTATACGTACAGATATTTTTATTTGTCCATTTCCTTCAAGAAATAATAATTATGCATAGGAATTACACATTTCCATTTATTCTCTTGCTTCTCTTCCACTGTGGCAGATATTTAGTGCTGAAGGTTTTTCATTTTCATATCATGTAATTAATTTAGAAATAGTGATCCTTATGTTCAGCATTTACCAATAGCCTATTAATGCGGTAGTTTTCACAAACCCTAAAATTAATATCACTCTTTAGCTCCATCCCCTTTTTTTGTTATTAGGTGTATCGTTTACAGATTTAAAAGATTAATATTCTACTTTCATTCTTTCTGTATGAAACGTTACCTATGAAACTTGATTAACTTGTACGTTGTTATTTAGTGCCATGGTTTCTGAATAAGTTTCTGAATACATTCTTCTTTTCTTTCTTTCTTTCATTTGACAGATGTAAGACAAAAGTCTATGTTGATGACCTACCCACCACAAGTGTGGTCATAGTGTTTCATAATGAAGCTTGGAGTACTTTGCTTCGTACTATTTACAGTGTTATCAATCGGTCTCCACACTACCTACTTTCTGAGATCATCTTGGTAGATGATGCCAGTGAAAGAGGTAAGAATGTCCAAAAATAAAACTCATTAACATTTGAACAGCGTTGTGGACAAGGGATTTGGTTTTCTTTTTTTATATCCTTTCGTTAGTACAAGCAAATCTTGTAACGGCACTATGGGATTTTTCTGAAGAGAATGGCTAGAGCAATTTGGAAGAAAACACAATTTAGAGCCAATTTTACCACTGTAGACAAATGATTATAAAAAGCAAAGTTAAGGTGTATTGATAGAGCAGAGCAGGTTTCTCTTAAATTTTGATCTCAAGGGAGAAATCAAATTGGACTCTCTGAGAACAAGTCACAAAACAACAGGAGCCATGGTGGTGCAGTGGTTAGAATGCAGTATTGAAGGCAAATTTTCCCCACAGCCAGGAGTTTGATCCTGATTGGCTCTATGCTGACTTAGCCTTCCATTCTTCTGAGGTCAGTAAAGTGAGGACCAGGTTGAAGGGGACAATACAGTAGAACCCCGACTTACGAGACTAATTGGTTCCGGAAGGAGGCTCGTAAGTCGGAATGCTCGTATGACGAAACATTGTTTCCCATAGGAAACAATGTAAAGTCAATTAATCCGTGCAACAACAAAAAAAAACCGCTGCCGCCGAACGCGGAAGTTAGCGTTCAGAGACAGCTGCGAAGCAGCGCGCGTGTTTTAAAACGTGGCAGCCGGCCTGGGGGGCTCGGGGGGAAGCCCCCGAGCCCCCCAGGCCGGCTGTGACGTTTTAAAACACGCGCGCTGCTTCACAGCTGTCTGCTGAATCCGAACGCGGACGTTAGCGTTCTGGATTCAGCAGAGAGCTGCGAAGCGGCGCGCGTGTTTTAAAAGGTTGCAGCCGGCCTGGGGGGCTTGCCAGCACCCCCCGAGCCCCCCAGGCCGGCTGCAACCTTTTAAAACACGCGGGATACGAGCGCCAAGGAGCTGTCTCCTGAAGCCGAAAGCGGAAGTTAGTGTTCGGCTTCAGGAGACAGCTCCTTGGCGCTCGTATCCCGAATGTGAGCTCGGGAGGCGAACAAAAATGTCGCTCCCCTCCCAGCTCTTATCTCGAGTAGCTCGTAAGTAGAGCTGCTCGTATGTCGAGGTTCCACTGTATGCTAAAGCTTTTTTTAATCTTGTACAGCTGGAGAATTTTGTCAGAATGTAGCGATGTCTTTGGCCTGTTCAACCTTCCCAGCCCACCAAATTTACTCTCCTAGTTGGAGGACATTGGAGTGGAAATACAAGACATCTAGTGGATTTTAGATTAATTTTATTTGATGTGCCTGCTGAGGGCACTTTAACAGCTCACTTGTTGCTCATTTATTCATGTGAAAGTGGGATTGTCTTTGCTTTGAAAGAAACTGTGATGAATTGAATATTATGAAATCTTTCTTAAGACCTTATGTCAAGAACTCCCTTCTTTTTTCAAAATTTCAGAGCATGTAGTGGCAGCCTAGCCATGGCTTGCTTAATCATGGGGTACTGATTAAGCCATAATTGGCAGGATTAATAGCAGAAGTAAAGTGCTCTGAAGCCGTTCTTCCAAGATGAGAAAACGTGAGCACAATGCATACGTTGGCTCATTCTCTTCATAACAATAAAAGAAGTTCCCTGCCTGAGAGAGAAACTGTTTTTTTATCATGGCATCTGAATGCAGCTAACTGATTATTATCTCAGGAAGAACAATGGGTGCTTCCTTCCAGTCTTTCACCCTGTGGCGTTCTAACAGCATGAAAATGTCTTCAGTCAGATTCTGATTTTCACAATGGGACTGAATAAGAGGTAGAAGTTGGATTCATACATCACATTAAGCAAGGGATATGAAAAGTATGGCCCCCTGGTTCCACATGTGGTCCATTAAAGGCCTATCACTAGAGCCACAAAAAGTGACCCTGGGCAATCATTTTAATAGGGAATGCTCTGAGGACTAGAAACCAAAATAGATGCCTTCAATCTTGCAAAGACTTAAGGAATCCATTTTACTGCTTCTGCAGTCTTACCCAAAATGTGTTCTGGCCCTAACCAAAGGCTGTTGTATTGCTCAAGCCAATTTAAATTGTCTGAGCTTGCAATGATTTTGAGGAATTGCTCTAAATTTCAGAATTCCCTTCCCAGAAAGTCTGTTCCTCCATATGGAGTTGGATTATTTTGATGCATATTGAAAATATTATTTAAAAAATATTTGAAAGTATGATGATAACCTTGCTGATACATTTTTATCTCTTAAAGTTGGACTGCTTTTTATTTTGTGCTTAATAACATGTTTATTTGACTTTTAAAACAAGAGGAGTACTTTATAGCATAATCCTGTACCTCTTTATTTAACAATCTCATTAAGTTCAATGAAGCTTGTTCCCTGAAATATGTTTTAGGATTGTGGTGGGTTTTTTTTAATACTATATAAATAGTGTAGCAGTCAGAATCTTTTAATTCATTTTACAGTATCTGTTTATTTCACTTCCCTGATATATCATTATTTTATGGTATCCTAGAAGAATATTTTCTTTCTAAATTGCTAGAGAAATTAGAATCAGACCGAGTAGTAGTGACTGCTGTTTCAAGTGGGTTGCAAAATATACTCTAGAGGGCTTATGATTGATCCTAATCCAGAAATAGAATGCCTTCCCTCTGCGCCACCATCTGAAGTGAGGACATTCTGTAGGCAATGAAATGATCTTACATGCTCTGTGAACCCATGTTGAGTACCTATCCATGAACCACACGAGAATGAGAAAGTGTTGGGATTTGTAGCTTCAGGATAGCTTTTAAAATGTGTATACACAGTTAAAACAGCAATGCAGTTTTATTTATCCAAATGGTACTTTATTTTCATGCAATAATATATTGATTACTGTATTCTTAAGATCCTGTAAAATAAAAATGTTGTGTTTACTTGAGTGGCCTTGGTTTCCTATTTTTCCCCTTTTCCTATTGTTCTTATTTTTCTTTTTGTATTTTATAAAACAACAAAAGTGCTCTCTTTTTGTTTTTGTTTTTCTCTGTATTCAGAAGCGTTTAAGCTTTTTGGTTATTTTTTATGGAAAGAAAAAAGCAGTCATCTCATAGATTCTATTCTATTACTATTACTATTACTATTCTACCCCATCCCCATCTCCTTTGAATGTTGTTGTTGTCGTTTTCATCTCTTTGTTTAGGTTAAACAAACTTTGTTGTATTTTCTTTCTTAATGGCATTTGGCAGATTTTCTGAAGCTCCCACTAGAGAATTATGTAAGAAATTTGCAAGTGCCAGTAAAAATTATTAGAATGGAACAACGGTCGGGATTGATTCGAGCTCGGCTTAGAGGTGCAGCCGCTTCCAAAGGCCAGGTCATAACTTTTTTGGATGCACACTGTGAATGCACTACAGGTTGGCTGGAACCCCTACTGGCAAGAATAAAGGAAGACAGGTGAGAATTAAGAACAGGTTCTGTAACTATGACAGCCTCTGCCCCCCCCCCTCTCCTTTTTTAGGATTCTGTTTGTTATTAACCACTCTTTTCCTGCTGTTTGTATCTCAACTACCAGAAATATCTAGCTTCAATAAAAGAATGGAACAATGCTATGTATTCTGTTTGCTGCTAGAAGCCCACTTACTGTACTTTGCTGATGGCTTTAAAACATTGCCTTCCTGCTTAATGGGTCCATTTTTCCTCTGATTTGTCAGTTAAAAGACCCACTGACAGCCAGTGTGAAATATGGATTTGCATCAGGAAGATCTGGATTCATTCACTGAAGTATTTTGCAGTAGTTAAGATTCCTGTAAGATTTGTTTATGTGAGTGTTGCTTTCAGTTTCCACAGGGAAGGTGAGGTAAGAATATAATAGTATCCAAACATTTGTTTTCTGTGGCCCAGTCATCCATTATTATAATAATAATAATAATAAAAAAAAAATCCCTGATGACATAGAATTTGTAGAAAATGCAGAGAACAAATACAGTCTCAGAAGTTTTTCTTTTATCTCACCTGGGAAATGCTTTATGACCTGTTCGGAGACATTCAAAAGAAAAGGTGGTGCTTCCCTCTCACAGTTGCCTGCTATTTTATTCACACACAAAGATATGTAGATTTACTTTAATAAAGTCTGTACATTCCGTTAATTAAGATTTTGCTAAGTGTTAATAGTTCCAAAATAATAGAGCCTGAAGTTATCCAAGAATACACAAAAGAAGACATATCTTCACATAGTTCAGTGTTTCTCAACCTTGGCAGTTTGAAGGTGAGTGGACTTCAACTCCCAGAATTCCCCAGAATTCTGGGAATTGAAGTCCACACATCTTCATACTGCCAAGGTTGAGAAACACTGACATAGTTTATATGTGATATATAAGATAGGGTCTACAAAAATGGATGGTTCACTTAACAATTACAGGCCTGCCAAATGGATGGTTTTCAAAGAGATCCTACAATGGTTCTATCCATGTTTAGCAGGCCTGGAACTTTAAAGTGAATGGAATCCTAGATTCCAAGGAATATGACTGAGAGTATGTATGTTGATGGGGTTTTATCAGTGTCTTTTATGCTGTTTTTTATGCATTGTTTTTTTATTCATTGGAAGCTGCCCAGAGTCCTTAGGGAGTTGGGCAGCATATAAGAATTACTAATAAATAAATAAATAAATAATAAAATAAATATATATTTATTTTACATTATTTCATTTTATTATTTTATTTTATGTTATTACTTTTATTATTTTATTATCAGAATAAGACATCCCCATCGTTAAGCCCAGTTGGGTTTTTGAGTGCATGGCAATAAGGCCAAGCACTTATTATTATTATTATTATTATTATTATTATTATTATTATTTATTAGATTTGTATGCCGCCCCTCTCTGCAGACTCGGGCGGCTCACAACAATGATAAAAACAATGTATAATGACAAATCTAATAATTAGAATCTAAAATAACAATGGTACATTTAAAAAATCTAAAAAGCAAGGAACCCCAATATAAAAAAAGCCCATACATACAGTCATATCATGCACAAAAAACTACATTGGCAGGGGGAGATGTCTCAGTTCCCCCACGCTTGACGACAGAGCTTATTTCAGAGTTCAAAAAAATATAAGTCAGGGTCTTATTTTGGGGGGAAACACGGTAGCCATTTCTCCTTGGGATGCTTCTGTAGATCTTAGTAGTAATCTTAGTAGTATGCTGTTTCAGAGTATAGTAGGAGCAGTCAAGGAAAAGGTATGATTCCTGAGATCCCTAGTAGGAATCCCTAGTAAATGGAATGTGTAACATGTTCTTCATGCCCAGCAGTAATGGAATGGTTAGAAACAATGAGAGCAAGGTGGTCCCACAAATATTCTGGACCAATGGCATGTAAGGCTTTATAGCTAACAACTAGCACCTTGAATTGCACCCAAAATCCAGTGCAGTTCGCCAAGCAAAATATGAGCACTGAGAGAGAAACCTGTAACTGCTGGCAATTGATTCATTCTGGAACAAATGAAGGTTCTTGGCATTCTTGAATGGCACAACACCTCCCCACCCCCACTCCGAAAGCATATCTTAATCTGAACCTGGTTCTCTTAGCATCAGAAGAATACAAGAACTCAGTGAAAAGACAATACTTGTATATACTTGGAAAGAGCTTTCTGTAAATGTTGGATAGACCACTCAAACATTCATAATTTCATAGAGCCATAGAATTGGAAGTGGCCATTGAGATTATTGCATGCAAATTTGGAGTTACTGTAATGAAATCATGTCGACAGATGGATGTCTAGCCTCTTGATGTATATTTTTCTGTGGTTCCAGTCATTAATTGCATTGTGAACTGAATCTGTCATCTTTGTTTCCACATTTGCAGTTTGAATTCTACATACCCAATTTCCTCTATGGTGCCCACCCCCCTCTCCTTTCTCATTAGGTTTCCTGGAAATGTATGTTTCTGATTGTTTTCTAGCTGATAGACCTCACAGGATGAAAAACTATTACTATTTTTTGTCTTCATCAGAATAGCTAGATTTTGCATTAAAAAAACCCCAAAAACTTCTTTATACAGCGGATGAGTGGGGAATGAATGTTGCTCCATTTCCTATCTGTGACTTCTTATTAATAGTTTGTATATTGAGTTTATCCATTTGGGGCTTGCTTGAGGAAAACATATGCTATATTTGGGGGTAAAAAAAGAAGAAGAAGAAGAAGCAAGACCCAAAGGAATTGCGCATATTTATACGTTATGGATTTCGCAAGTTATGGATGTGCTTAATGTGCCATGAATAATATGTCTGGATTTTAAAAACAGCAATCCACTCGAATGCTTGTGAAAGCAGGTATTTGTTTGTTTTTCCTAACTTGGTCACAGTTCATATCTCCAAACGGATGCTGCAATCTCTGGAGTTTTCCCTAGTTTCAGTTGCCAAGGCTGCATGGATAAATCTTCAGATATATTGTTAACAATGTTTAGGAACAGGAACAGAGAATGGCGGTAGCTAGAGTTTCATGCTGTCCTGCTTTAATGCTTTTGTAGATTTTGAATATATTTATTAATCAAGGTGTTAATAGATTTCAAAAGGAATTCAGCCCTTTACATATAGCCTTACTGTTCTGTCTGGGTCCCCCCAGACGCCAACACCAACCAAAAAGAGTATCCAGACACACTGGTAAAAAGCAAAGGCAGTTTATATAATTCAAAGCAAACACAGGTAACAAAAACTGTTCTTACAGACAGGAACACTATGAAGCTTCACAGAGGTTTCACGAAGGCCAGGCAATAAAACAGGATTCTTGCTGGCAAAAACAACGCTGGAGATAATAAAACCCACGCCGCCCCCAAGTCTTCCAGACTTCTAGGCCACAAGCCAAGATCAGAGACGCCGAGAATCGAAGCAAGGTCACAGGACTCCTAGTTGATAACTCTCCACAAGACTGTAAGGGCAGGCCTGCCTTTTCAACCCTGCTGAGGAGAACCACACCCAAACCCAGCTGTTGCCAATTCAGGGATGGAAATACCTTTCTAATTGGCCCCGTCTTTGAGCTGCACGTCGCTGCCTCATGTCTATTATAGCCTGTGCGTCCTCATCCAATGAATCCAGGCTACTAGCTGGGGAGAGTCCCCCCCCCGGGGGTCTCAAGCTGCTCTCCCTCCTCCTCTTCCTGACGTTCCTCTCCCCCATCTGCCTGGTCCTCCCCCTCCTGTTCACTGTCCTCCTCCTCTGGGCATGGATCCGGCAGAGATCCAGCCAGTCCCTGAGGAGCCTCAGGCTGAATCACAACACTTACCTCTCTGGATGTGTGTGTGTATTTGGAACAAGCAGAATTCCTTGCTGGGGAAATATATTTGCATATTTATTTTTGTTTTATAGGAAAATTGTTGTATGCCCAATTATTGATGTGATCAGTGATGACACATTTGAATACATGGCTGGATCAGACATGACTTATGGAGGATTCAATTGGAAACTCAATTTTCGTTGGTATCCTGTTCCCCAAAGAGAAATGGACAGAAGGAAAGGAGACAGAACTTTGCCTGTGAGGTAAGTAGTAGACACGGAGGATATTTTATAAGCATTTGTTTGTCTCTCTCTTTGTGTGTGTACCTATGACTGTATAAGACTTAGGTTTCCTTACATGGGATCATATACTACTTAGATCAGGAAAATATGACCCATGAAACCTCTCTCTGCCAGCACTGGTCCGGGATGCTCGGCTGCTGCCACAGGCATCGCAGCCCCTCTCGCCGGTGGAAACAATCGGGCTGTGCCCCCCCATCACGACCACCACCAGGTTCACCAGATATGGTGAATTTCATTGTGGTGGGAAATAATGAGTGAATAAATAGGGGGGGGGTGTGTCAAGCAGGAGTTTGGCAATGGAGTTGTAGGGGAAATCCGTAACAAAATGTCCTTCTAAATCAATATTGTACTGAGAGCCTCAGCAAGAAACAACAACAACAACAACAAAAAATCAAAGCTTATTACTGACAATCACTTCAAAAATAATGAAGTTCTGACCTGCACTTGGACTATGTCTAATGCTCCCTGAAAGCAATCTGGCATGTATTTGTGGCAAATTCAAACTTGTGGATTTTCTAGAAAAAGAAAAACCAGAAGATTAGAGCGGTGGCGCAGTAGTAAGAATGCAATATTGCAGGCTAATTCTGCTGACTGCTAGCGGTTCAATCTTCACTGGCTCAAGATTGACTTAGCCTTCCATCCTTCAGAGGTTGGTAAAATGGGGACCCAAATTGTTGGGGGCAATATGCTGACTCTGTAACCGCTTAGAGAGGGCTGTGAACCAGTATAGAAGTTTAAGTGCTATTGCTATTTCAGCAGAAAGAAACATTGATCAGATCAAAGAAGATGCTACATTAGACAGAGAAAGTTACTTTCCCCAAGGAGGAAACTCAAACTTAGGAGCCATCCCAATGGGTTGGAGTGAATACAAGAAGTAAGAGGCAGAAAAAATACTATGTAATACTGAGACTTAGATTCAGCTTTCAGGACCTCTCGGAAGGAGGTGCTGAGCCTTTAGGAAAATAAAAAGAAAAATTGAGGAGTAGGAGGATGGTGGGAGAGAATACAGCCGCATCCTGCAAGTAGACAAAGAGAAACTGAAATTATAAGAATGTGTTAACCAGACCCATGAGGTGAAGGGTGTTAACTGCTAAGAGTGCTGTGAGTTATGAAAGCAGGGCTTCTCAGATGTATCAAGACCATTGATAGTTATTCCTTTAGCAGGATAGAAAAGTATGCAGCAATGACAAAACTGACTGTACTGTATATATTTGTAAAGCAGGTTTAGCTAAATTCCAGCAGGAATGGCCCTTTTAGATACAAGTCCACTTGCATCACTTGGAAAACAGTTTAGACATTTGAAATGTGGTTTATGTGGGTGGAAGCTAGGGACAGTGGAAGGGTGGTAAAAAAATGAGCCATGAAAAGTTCCTTTAATATTTTAAAAACATTTTTATTTTTTTCTTTGTTTCTATATTATACTCTTCTCTAGCCATACTATTTTTTTAGTATCAGCTTAAAGAATGTAAAGTTACCATGTGTTTATATTTTATTTATATAAAAAAGAAATGAAGCCAACCATCTTACCATGTGATGGCAAATGATATAGAAAACAACGGATTCAGTCATATTACTTTTGACTTTGAAAATCTAGGAAATAAATAAAAAATAAGAGACTTCTTAGATAAAAGATTAGAAAGAGGAAATACAGTATATTGACTGTAGAAGATGACTTAGGTAAATAGTATTTAAAAGAGCATAGATTTTGGGGACTATGACTTGAATTATCTAAATTATGCACTGCTGGTTTGAGATCAGTTATTCTTCATAAAAATTGCTTGTTATGTTTTTGGTAAAAGCAGAGCAAATAAAGATATAAATCTGGGTTTGTGTCTAAAATGAAAGCCATGGGAGTTGGAGATGAAGTCCCTGTAAGGATTTTGCCCATTATAGAAATATTATGAAATGGGAAGGATTGCTTAATAAAAAGTAGAAAATGCATCAGAAGTAGCTTTCTACTTACCGTACATTTAATTAAAATTAAATACACTTAATATAATTACTTTTCATGTAATTAATCAAATTTAACTTTGGAGAGTTCTGGGAGTTGCAAATAGTCCTGGAAGCCTTAAATTCTTCTAGATCACTACACATGGGTTGCAAACATCTATGTGGTTTTTTTTTAATAACATAAAGAAGTTGAAAGGGACCTTGGGGATTTTCTAGTCCAGCGCCCTGCTCCAGGAGGACACCGTAGTTTGATCAGGGCAGGGGTAGGCAAAGTTGGCTCTTCTATGACTGGTGGACTTCAACTCCCAGAATTCCTGAGCCAGTTATGCTAGCTCAGGAATTCTGGGAGTTGAAGTCCATATGTCATAGAAGAGCCAACTTTGCCTACCCCTGGACCAGGGTGTCAAACTCGATCATGTCACATGCCGTATGGTGACACTTTTTGCATTTGCGGAGCTGGGGTGGGCGTGGTCTGCATGTGATGTATCTGGCCCAAGGGCCATCAGTTTGACACCCCTGCCTTATACCCTGTCAGCAGTCAGGCCCTCAGCAGTCGATTCAGGCCTGGGTACAGCAGGGAAACTGCTTTGGTCACATTGATGGATGATCTCTGGTGGGCCCGGGACAGGGGTTTATCCTCTGTCCTGGTGCTTCTCGACCTCTCAGCGGCTTTTGAAACCATCGACCATGGTATCCTTCTGTGCCGTCTGGAGGGGTTGAGTGTGGGAGGCACTGTTCTTCAGTGGTTCTCCTCCTCCCTCTCCGGTTGGTTGCAGTGGGTGTTAGTGGGGGGTCAGAGGTCGACCTCTAGGTCTCTCCCTTGTGGGGTGTCTCAGGGGTCGGTCCTCTCCCCCCTGCTATTTAATATCTACATGAAACCATTAGGCGAGATCATCCAAGGGCATGGAGTGAGGTATCATCAGTATGCGGATGATATCCAGTTGTACATCTCCACCCCATGTCCAGTCAACGAAGCAGTGGATATGATGTGCCGGTGCCTGGAGGCTGTTGCGGTCTGGATGGGTGTCAACAGACTCAAACTCAACCCTGATAAGACGGAATGGCTGTGGGTTTTGCCTCCCAGGGACAATTCCATCTGTCCGTCCATCACCCTGGGGGGGGGGAATCGTTGACCCCCTCAGAGAGGGTCCGCAACTTGGGCATTCTCCTCGATCCACAGCTTACATTAGAGAAACATCTTTCAGCTGTGGCGAGGGGGGCGTTTGCCCAGGTTCGCCTGGTGCACCAGATGCAGCCCTGTTTGGACCGGGAGTCACTGCTCACAGTCACTCATGCCCTCATCACCTCGAGGCTCAACTACTGTAATGCTCTCTACATGGGGCTACCTTTGAAGAGTGTTCGGAAACTTCAGATTGTGCAGAATGCTTCCCTAGGTATGCCCATGTTACACCAACATTCCGCAGTCTGCATTGGTTGCTGCTCAGTTTCCGGTCATAATTCAAAGTGTTGGTTATGACCTATAAAGCCCTTCATGGCATCGGACCAGAATATCTACGGGACCGCCTTCTGACGCACGAATCCCAGCGACCAGTTAGGTCCCACAGAGTTGGCCTTCTCCGGGTCCCATCGACTAAACAATGTCGTTTGGCGGGACCCAGGGGAAGAGTCTTCTCTGTGGCGGCCCCGACCCTCTGGAATTAGCTCCCCCCAGAGATCAGAATTGTCCCCACCCTCCTTGCCTTTCGTAAGCTCCTTAAAACCCACCTCTGTCGTCAGGCATGGGGGAATTGAGATATTCCTTCCCCCCAGGCCTATACAATTTATGCATGGTATATTTGTGTGTATGTTTGGTTTTTAATAAGGGTTTTTAGTTATTTTAATTATTATATTTGTTATATGTTGTTTTATTGTTGTTAGCCGCCCCGAGTCTACGGAGAGGGGCAGCACACAAAACAAACAAACAAACAAACAAACAAACAAACAAAGAATGAATGAATGAATGAATGGTTGTCCAATCTCTTCTTTAAAACGTCCAGTGTTGGAGCACCCATAACTTCTGGAGGCAAGTTTTTCCACTGATTAATGGTTTTATCAAGAATTTTTTCTTTATTTCTAGATTGGCGTAGTCCTTGATTAGTTTCCCTCGTTGCTTCTTTTTCAGCCATCAAATGCTTTGACACTTACTCTTTTATGACTTAGTTCAAACTAAGGTCTCAATGTCTTTGAAGTAACGCACAACCTTTGTCTTTTTCCAAGTGATCTTGCACTAGTTGGGATGAGGTGCTGCTGCTTCAGTGTGGTTACTCTTTTTCTAGTTGCTGCCAAGCTCCAGGCAAAGGTCCAAGCTCCAGGCAGAACTCCCACCAGTATATGCTGCTCACTGTAGTTTGTGGTCCTGACAGTTGAATAATCTTGTACTATCTGCCAATCTGTAGATATTTGCCGTGCTTCATCTTCTGTAGGCCATTTGCCTCTAGCATTCCTAATAACCTCGGCTTCTTTCCCATTTTGGCTTAGCATTTGCTTTTTGTAAACTCAAAGACTAGAGAAGCTGAAGCTACCTCTGAATGTCAGCATGTCCTTGAAAATATTAAGAGTGTGGCTTTAATTAGACCAGCAGCTGGAACACCAGCTTTCATGCTTGTTAGTACAGGTCTACCAGAAATGTGGGACTTGTCTGCATGATTGAAGCTGCTTTTCAAATAAGCATATAGCAAAGGCTTCTTCACAAAGGCTTCTTCAAGGTTTAGCAAGCTGCTTTTTAAAACCCATAATGCCATTCTCCTGGTTTATCATTTGTGTTTCCATTTTAGCTGCCGTCCCTTTTATAAGCTACATTTCTTTTTAAATTTTCCAGCACTTCAACAAATTCTTCGTTTTCTAATATTTCTGCATCAGGTGAGGTTTGTTTCAGCTCTTTAAAATTTTCTGATGTATTTGCTTTTAAATCTGGCATTTGTTCTTTAACATCTTTTGGAAATAATCTATCAATGGAAACAGGTGTTGTTGATATTGTGACTGCTAGATTTCTGCTCTATTCTTCAAATATATCTGGGGTATTTAAAATTTAAAACCACTTTCTGTCATTTAGTCCCAATGCAAAAAGCCTTTTCCCTCCCATTTCTCCCATTTATGCCTAGGGTCTTTAATCTTTCTGAAATCATTTTTTGTTATGACTTAAGTTAGACGAAACACTTTTCGTTCTCATGAAGGTGCTATTTGTTTATATCATTATTTTCAAAATCTTATAGCGAAAGTCCTACCATTCCAAATTGTTTGGCTCCTTAACTCATTTGTAACTTTTTTCAAATTAAATTTTCACATAGCCTGTGTTATTTTTTTTTTAAAGTTCTCTACATTCTAATGCTTATAGTCTATTTTTCTTTTATTTTAGAATCAAGATAAATTGAACAGATAACTTTACAAACTTGTTTCTTTTTTTCTTTTTTCTTTTTTCTTCTTCTTTTGGAAGATCTCTTTTAGTCTTAAGTTAGTTAACTTGTAGGTAATTTCCTAAAGTGATAAGAAATTAGCGAAACCACTCTCTTTAAAGCAACCCCTGTCAGTTGAAATACTGATTGCTTTTCTTCATCTGCCAGTGCTCAAGCTCATGGAAACTGCTGTCCTGCAAAGAGTAGATGTCTAGATTATAAGTGGCTGATCTCGTATCCTTTCCTTTTCTAGAGAAGTTCTGTCGGGCCAGTTCTTTCTACTATTATTTTGTTGTGGCCATCTCCACTTGTTTGGAGATGTGCTGATTCACTATTCTGTACTGGGAAGTCTCCAAAAGAATTAGTTTACATTAACAGGGACAGATCAGGTAGGGAATCAGACCATCACAAAGTAGAACCACTACTTCATTTGAGTAGGAAGCATACTTTTATTTTGATGCAATTTAAAATTTCACACTTTATCAAGAATATACTTTTTTCTGTGTTCCTATTGACTGTGATAGACAAAAGTTCACATCACAGTTCATTAGACTTTTAGAATTCATGGGATTCATATATTCATTCCAAAAAAAAAAAAGACCAAAAGAAAAAGCATAATATCAAGTCCTCTGGAAATGAATAATATTGTGCAGAGTCTTTCCAAAGTAGAATATATCATGACTATATCAATTTCTTTTCAATTAAAATAAAATCCCACTTAATGAAATTTTACCTTTGTTTAAATCTTTCCAAATGGATCTTCTGCTAATGTTACAATAGCAACTCACAGTAATATTTACTTTTGTGTAAATTAGTTATGTTGGCTGAGGAAGAATCTATAGAAAACTTATGAGTGCAATTTTTAAAACAAAACATTGGAATGATGTAGAATAAAGCACCTCTAACAATCATAATGAAGCTTAGCTTAGTGTGAATTTTTTGTTCATCTTGTTTATTGTCCTTGCTTTTGTTTTGATTAACTGTGATGGGTAGAATAATGCGTGGAAGCACATGGATAATTCTGTTGCAATTGGTATACCATCATCTAGTAGATGTTAACCTTACTGGACTCTTAAACACTGTAGCAGCAGAAGGAAGTTATTAAAATAGCACAGCCCATAGATTAATGAAGTTCAACTGTGCTTTGACAGCAATTGGGGACTTTATTGACACTTTGATAAGTGATTCAGTCAAGCCCCTGAAAAGTCTGTGGCATAGAAATGTTTGATACATTTGGCCCTGTCCAGGTGATACAAAGCTCTCATACAGAATAGCTAAATGGACTTTTGAATTGTTTAGCAGGGAATGATTTCAATAGAGATAGAGTGACACTTCAATAAACGCCACGCAGAGTCTTTCTAGGAACTACATTATACTCTGACATTAGTGATGGTGCAGAAAACCACATCTCGGTGCATCTGTTTTACTGGCCATTCCAGTAGAAGTGTCACCTGTGTACGCCTGTGAACACACAGATAGTAGGAACAACTTTGGCATGCCTTACAAAGGAAGAAGCTGCCTTACCGCTTTAAAAAGGTGCCACATCTGCACACGTTTTTACGATTCAAATCTTTGAAATGCTTTGTGCAGCCCTAGGAACACATCATCAAATGCATCTTTCCCCCAGTGACTGACTTACTCTAGTATGTAAGATGATTAACTAGATGCCTTGACACATTTTCTTTATTTCAAAGCAACCATGACTGCTGCTAATTGTATCAAGGAAGTAAAGGACTTCTTGATGTTCGTTTGCTGTCCTTTGTTCCTTTTTGTCCATTTTTTTTTGCATTTGAAATCCTCCAAATATTTCTTTTAGAAAAAGATAGTAATTGTCTATGAGAAGCAGATGAGCTTTGATTAGGAAAGACCCTGGATCACATATTTTCCAGATGTGGGCCTATAGAGATTAACTGGAAGAAGCTGAATTTATTAAATTCTAGACCATGTGCTGAATATTAACAATAGTTATGGAAATGCTAAAACAGAACAAGCACCCAAAATAGAGGACTATTTCAATGTATCATTGAAATAGGTAGAAAAATATTTGAAGAAATCCTATTCAAAGATTCAACTTTGGTGAATTCCCAAATCAAGGGATTACATAATTTGAGTAATTCATTAATTACATTTATGCAGGGGTGGGGTTTTTTTGTAATAGCAGAGAAAAGGAATGATTGTAATGCCATATCAAGCATTGGTTTTAATAAAACTAGTTCAGTAGGAAATACTGCAATCAATTGTGCCTGAATCAGTTGTTTAGCTCTTGGCATTATAGAATTCTCAAGGTAATCAACTTCCCATTTAATTGGCGAGTCTATTCCATATATTTTAAAGGCAAACTTGCAGTTTAGCAATAAAACAAAAATATACCCCGCAAAAAGCTATATAGTTAAAGTACTTAAGAATGCTTATGTTAATATGAATGTTTAAACATAGCCACTCAGAGTCCATTTTGGAGTGAGTGGCATATAAATTCAACAAAAAAAATAGATTTTGGATTGTAACTGATATTTTTCACTAGCTTTTTAAAAAAATATTGATATGTTTTAACTTATATTTACTAGGGTTCAAGAAGTTGCAAAATGGATAGAATGCACACTTGAAAACATTTACTCGTGTTTCACATGAACTGCAGTGAATTAATGAGATGTATGTGATTGTAAATGTTTCTGTGGGTCTAGTCAAATAATTGGTCATGTTTGTTAATTACAAAACAGAAATTGGCCGAAATTATCAAAGTAGGTCATAGAATGTCTTCCTTTCCCAGCAATTAAAATATCTTAACATTTTGCAAATACCGTATTTTTCGGAGTATAAGACGCGTCATCCCCCAAAAGGGGGTGGAAATGTTGGTGCATCTTATACACCAAATGCAGCCAATTTTGCTGCCCCGAAGCCCTACCCCCATCCTATTTTTATGAAAAATGGGCCCATTTTTCGCAAAAATGGGGTGGACAGAGGATCTGGGAAGCTTGCAGAGAGCTCCTGGGTGCTGGGGGATAGCAAAGATGCCCCCATTTTTCTGAAAAATAGGTGACAAACAGCCCTTTTTCACAAAATGGGGGCATTTTTGCCATCCCCAGCACCCAGGAGTTCTCTGCAGGCTTCCCAGACCCTTTGCCCACCCCATTTTTGCCAAAAAAAGTGCGTGTTTTTGCCCCTCTAATTACCTCATCTAGCATGACTAGTGGTGGAATTCTGGGAGTTGAAGTCCACTAGTCTTAAAACTGTCAATTTTGAAGTATTCTGCTACATGGTATTAGAAACATAGAAACATAGAAGACTGACGGCAGAAAAAGACCTCATGATCCATCTAGTCTGCCCTTATACTATTTTTTTGTATTTTATTTTAGGATGGATATATGTTTATCCCAGGCATGTTTAAATTCAGTTACTGTGGATTTACCAACCGCGTCTGCTGGAAGTTTGTTCCAAGGATCTACTACTCTTTCAGTAAAATAATATTTTCTCATGTTGCTTTTGATCTTTCCCCCAACTAACTTCAGATTGTGTCCCCTTGTTCTTGTGTTCACATTTTGATATTAAGTATAAGAAATTTTCCCATAGGAAAATACTCTTTAGCAGGAATAATATATTACTATACCATTTGGTTCAGAATACTTTTTTCCTTGTTTTCCACCTCTAAAATCTAGCTGCGTCTTTATACTTTGGCGCGTCTTATATTCTGAAAAATGTGGTATGGCGTCCCAGTGCTTGATTTCTTTCCATTTTTTCTTTGGCTTTTCTCAGAAAGTTCTACAAAACTTTAACACATCTCTTTTTCAAATACAAAATGAAAAAGATACCCAAGTCACTCTTCTGATGCATTATTTATGTATCAGTCTTAATTAAGATATAAGCCAGTTTCAGGTCTACTTATGTATATCATTCTTGTAATGTATAATTTTTAAATCCAGATTTCAATCTGCCTCAGTTTTTGTTAAAGATAGACAATCTTAAAAGTAACTTTTGAATAATTTGGTTCTGAATATCCTTAAATTTGTCCCAAGTTAGAATAATTTGCTCCATATGGTATTAATGGCTCTTTTCTCCTTCAATTATAATTTTTAATTCTTTTTAGTTACCTCTAGAATTCAACCATCAAAGACCCTTCTTATCATATATTTTTCCTGCTAAACAGTATTTTCCTATGGGAAAATTTCTTATACTTAATATCAAAATGTTAATGTTTTCTTCCAAACAATTACATTTTCCCACAAGAAAGATCCTTAAACAATTTTCAAAATCATATTTGAAACTTTAATCCATTTGTAACTTTCCAAAATCAACATTTTCATCATTCTTTTGATGTTTATTCCAAAATAAATGTTAAAGTCTTTAAACTTGCCTAGAACATTTTTCACTAAATATTAAAGGACAATTACATGATGTAATGAAACTTGCAGGTTCTTAATATCCAAAAAGCACCTAAGCAACTTCCAAAAGTGATTAAGAAAAGGAAGTATGGTAATCCAGTGTCATTTTGAAGGCTTGGAACTATGGCTTAGGCATGGATAGCATAGCACAGCACATTCTTTATTAGCCAAGTATGTTTGTTAAGACATCACCCAGTTTTATTTGTATATCCAGGATAACATATCCAGTACAGTGGTACCTCATCTTACGAATGCCTCTTCTAATGAACTTTTTGAGATACGAACCCGGTGTTTACGATTTTTTTGCCTCTTCTTCTGAACTATTTTCACCTTAAGAACCCAAGCCGCTGCTGCTGGGATGAAGGGGTTTCTTTTCCCCCCCTTTTTTGAAGAAAGAAAAGGGAGGGGCGGCTTGGAGGGGGAAAGAGTTTGCATTTTAAAAAGTAGGAGAACAGCATGCTTGCACAGGCACTGAAAGGGTGTCTTTTGAAGAAAGAAAAGGGAGGGGCACCCCCCTTGCCTTTCTTCCTTCCCACTCACCCTTATAGCCTAGCCTTGCTTCTTCCACCCGCCCCCTTTAGCTGCTCCTCCCTGCCCTCTGTACGCCTCCCTTCTAAAGTTTGGGATTTTCCTGAAGGATTTGCATGCATTATTTGCTTTTACATTGAATCCTATGGGAAACATAGTTTCATCTTACAAACTTTTCACCTTACGAACCTCCTCCTGGAACCAATTAAGTTTGTATCATGAGGTACCACTGTATAGCCCATGGTGTATCTACTATGATCCAGTATAGATGACTATTCTCTTGGCTTACAGAGCTCTAACCCACTGGAAACCATTTGTCTTATGGTCTCTTCATAAGGAAGTACTGTCTGGTGTGCACATGGGCAGTTCTGAGTCCTCTCTTGGTCCAGAGAGCAGTTTCAAAATGTCAATTTTCCAATTTGTCATTCCGGTGCAGTTATTGTCTTTGCTCACTGCAGAGCTGTCTTCAATTTGTCATAGCTTCCCCAGAAACTCTTTTTATCTTGAAAACAATTGCTGAAGAATTATTCAGAGTGACTGAATAAGATATCAAAACAAGACAGAAGAGAGGAGGTCACAAAGATTGAAGCCCAGGGTTCAACAAAACACTCTTGAGGGATTGCATCACCTATTCTTTTTTTATTGGTGCAATTTTTCTTTTGCTCTCTTAAATAAATTATGTCTCTTCACCGTCACCTGCTTCCCTTTAAATCCTTTCAGAAAATATGTGGCTGGTGGGCTAATGGATTTATCTGGTATTTTGAGGCATTTGTACTTAAATGTAACAAGGCTTTGCATTAATTTAAATCTTGTAATAATAACAGATCTTCCTAATGAGTTATGAGGATCAAACTCAAACAAATTGTGAAGCGTATACTCAATAGCACATGTTTGTTATCAATACATACATTCTTTTAAACACCAGTAAATGTTGCCAGCATTAATTGCAACCAAGAGGTATAACCAGTAGGGAAATGCTCTTGGTTCAGGGGTGCCTGCCAGTGGTCAGAGAGCCAGAAGCTATAGCAGCACAAGGCTTCGCCCAACCGTCTGCATGACATCATTTTGGTTCTTTTACCCTCTGAGAGCTTTAGAGACCTTTCCATTACCATTACTGCAATGAAAACAACTTTTAGATTATTTTAAAAGCAGTAATACCTTAGTGTTAAAAACAAATATTTAGGAACACTTCAAATTCAGTCATTTTGTTTCAAATAAATTTCAGAGTTTTACTGTTTATCACAATTAAGCATAATTTTGCTATTTTTAATTACCTTACAATCTTCAATAGTCACCTCAATTTACATTGAATGTTTATTTAATTTATTATTTAAATGTATATCCCCCCCTTCCAAACCATAAAATAGATAAATACAAAACAGTTATAATTACATCACTAGATAAAGACTAGAACCAAAGAGTTAGAGAGCATAAGAATGAGATCTTACTCCGTCAACCAGTTTCAGCAATGAGCATCTCCTGAAGGGCTCTAAGCCAACCAGCAAAGTCAGGTTTAATAGCCTCCCAGAATGCAGTTCTCACTTTCCTTGGTATTGTGCTCCACAAGGTGGGGCCACACTGAAAAAGACTCTTCTCCTTGACCTCACATGCCAGAATTTCTTAGTAGAGGTAGTCCTCAATTTACAGCAGATTATTTAGTGATTGTTCAAAGGTACTATCCCACTGAAAAAAGTGACATGATCATTTTTCACACCTATGACTCTTGCAACTTCCCCATAGTCACGTAATCAAAATTCAGGTGCTTAGCAATTAACCATATTTATGATGGCTGTAATGTCCCTGGTCATGTGATCCCCTTTTGCAAACTTCTGAAAAGTAAAGTGAATGGAAAAACCAGTAACTTAACAACTGCAGTGAATCACTTAACAAATGCTGCATGAAAGTTCGTAAAATGGGACAAAGCTCACTTAACAAATGTCTTGCTCAGCAATAAAATGTTGGGCTTAATTGTGGTCATAAGTTGAGGACTACCTGTATACTGAATAAACCAAGATAATAGTTGCATACAATGACCTTTGTTTAGAAGGTCTTCGGAGAGGGACGGCATACAAATCTGATTAAATAAAAATAAATAAATAAAATAGAAAGTATATTCTTGAACATGATTTTTCAGGAGTATGTAGGAAACAAAGCTTTACAATAATAAGCATGAAATCCTACATTTAAAGATAGTAAAATATTACATTTTTAAAAAAAAATTTGATGCATTTTTGTTTTCAAGATTATGATACCATTTTATGGTTTTTAATGTTGTTTGGTCTTTTGAGATCACAATGGCTATAATGAAAAGCAGAGCTGCAGAGCATGTAAGTAATACTTTTTCAGGCAAGCAACATAATTCTATGTTGATGGCAAATGAATGCCAGATAGATTTGCAACTATCTTTGAAATAAATAGAGGAGACGTATGACTAGATTTAGGGGTATGGCTGGAATTAACTTTAATAGAAGAAATTTGACACTGTGCAGAATCTTTCCCAACCTTAGGGCAACTTTAAGAAGTTTGGTCTCAACTCCTAGAATTCCTCAGCCAGCAAGAAATCCTTCTCTTCTGACCCCAGCTCCATAAACAATGCCTTCCCTCCCTGTATCTAAGTTCAATAAGCCCTGTGGTTAAAAATTACCCTCTCTTAACAGACAGGAGTGGGTTCTGACTTTTGTTACTGATGGTTTGCTCAGTGGTGCACTGTGTACGTACTTTGCACATGTGCAGTACTAAAACAAAGTTTATGCGCACGCACGGAAGGGAAAAACAAGATGATGCCACCTATGGCACTGCCGAAAGAACCAGCTCAAACACAGCCAGGCTGCCATTACTGCCAGTTCTGAGAACCAGTCCCAATTTTTACTACTAGTTCTATAGAACTGATCCAAATTGGCAGGAACACACTTCTGCTAACAGGATTTTGTATTTCACTGCATAGTGAATTGTAGGAGGTTTTTTATTCATGCTACAGAGCTAGCATAGCTGTATCGTTTTTCTTGATAGCTCTACTATGTAATTAAAACCCCCCCACCTTACTTAATCTCTTTGGCCCATCTGTTAGATAGTAATTCCATTATATAGTTCAAATAATTCTTATTCATTGGGTTGCAGTGCTCACCTTAAGCGCATGCATGAAATGGTAGCTTAGACCAGTCTGACTTCTTCCAAAAGGTCAGGCTCTGCTACTTCAGATGGCAGCAAACGTGATCTAGTGGTTAAGGCACCAGACCAACAAACAGGAGACTGTGAGTTCTTGTCCCACCTTATCTATGAAAGTCGGCTGGATGACTTTGAGCTAGTCACTCTCAGTCTAATTCACATCAGAGGGTTGTTGTTGTTGTTGGGAAAATACAAGTGGAAAAGGGTGTCGGATAAGCTTGTCATCTTGATTTATTTGTAAAAATAATAAAGGCAGAATATAAATTAAATAAATAAAATCCACACCATGCATCTTTATGTGCAATGGAAAAGGCAGATTTTGAAGGATTCACACACTATATCAATCCAAGGGTATCAATGATGATTTCCAGTTAGGTTTAGGCAATTTGAGGCTATGTCCAAAATCAAAATACTTATGGGCACAAATATTTCCAGTCCCAAGATTTAGAGCTGTGGTCATCAAATTACGTTTCTCTCAAGATACATATTTTGGGGGAGGAGTTCAAAACATGTTTAAAAATTAAGATAATTCCAAGGACTCATTTTGCTTCCTTTGGCCTTTAAAAAATACTTGTAACAAAAGCATTATCAATTTATTCCAGTGCATTTGTTTGTATCATTTATTACATAATTACAATTTAAATTACAATAGTATTTCCCTTGTACGAAACTAGCCCACAATCCCGAATAGCAACATGCAATCCCAGTTCGCATTTAAAAAATCAAAATCCAAAATAATAATTACATTACACAATAAATTAAAATTGTTTAGGAAAAAATAATCGTTTTGCTATTTCTAGTGATAGTGAACAGTTTGTCCACGATGGCTCTCCTTTGGGAAAACTTGGTCTACATCAGGGGTAGTATTCACTTACCTTCCCTAAGGTTCTCAAATGTAAGCGCCTTTTTTTACACACGCACAAAGCCTTCTGTGCATGTGCATAACATAAAAAACGTGACATGCTTATGTCCAGGCAGGTGGGTGGGGCCACCTGCAGTCAGTGCTACCGGTTCACCCGATCCAGATAGAACTGGCTGAATAATCCATTGGTCTATACCAATTTTAGAAACTATTTTCAAGGATAGGAGAAGGACACTAATTAAGGGAATGATCTTTCAAGGCATTTTGGCCCCATGATAGAAAAGTAGAGCTTTCAGGACTCAGCCACTCCCTCTCCAATATCTTCTTAAACTGGGACACCACCAGCAGCTTCAAGGGATCTCATACTCTGGACAAATACAGCTAATGTTGCTTATGGCAAACAATGATTTTATGTACAGGTAGTTCTCTACTTAATAACCATTTGTTCAGCGACTGTTCTAAGTTACAGCGGCACTAAAGAAGTGACTTATAAGCAGTCCTCACAATTAGTGTTGTAGCATTGCAAGGGTCATGTGATCAAACTTCAAATACTTGGCAACTGGGACGTCTTAACTGTATGCCTTTCACAGAAATCATGTGATCACCATTGTTAACCTTCCTGGCCCACTTCCAACATGCAAAGTCAGTGGGAGAAACCAGGTTTGATTAACTACCGTGTGGTTCCCTTAATAACTGCAGTGATTTTCTTAACAACCGTGGTGAAAAAGGCTGTAAGATCGGGCGCAATTCACTTAACAACAATCTTGCTTAGCAAAAGAAATTCTGCTCCCAACTTTGTCAGAAGTTGAGGACTATTTGTACTTGATTTGTTTCTGTCAGTTGATTATATACAATTGATTATATTATATTCTGAAGCTTTAATGACCTACATGATGTAAAAGTTGAAAGCTCCCCCCAAAACAGAGTTCTCAGATCAAGAGAACCAAATAAACTCAAAGTATTTTAGAAGAAATTGAAGCAAACGAAGACCTATAAAAAAAAGATGGTTGTTTAATATATAGCTATTTCATCCCTCCCACAGCCTTCATTACATTCATAGAAGAAAACAATACCTCACATACCTATTTATAACATAAAACTCAAGCTTCTGATTAATTTCATCTTCTGATAAAAACCACAAGAAGCAGAATAAAACCTTATGGCCCTCAAGGAGCAAAATAGATGTGTAGCATCTTGCATTTGAACTGCTGGTACAAAAAGCCTTCAGATATATCCATTCTTTCACATTTGAAATATTTAAAATGTCTCCTCACGGTTATTAAAAGTATTATTTTAGTTGATTTAATTGACATTATATGCTCTCTCTCTCTCTCTTGTCATATGACACAAGCTGCTGCCAGTGTGGGTTTTGTCATAATGTTTACTGATCTGTTGAGCCTTGAAAACATAAAAGAGAAAAAATTGAGCCATTTAGCCGTTTGTAGTAATGACAATAAGAGTGACATTTTAGAACTGGTTCATGCATCCAATTTTATTTCCTTAATGAATAACAGTTGGTTGTCAAGTTCAATTTTATTTTAAAACTCTTGAGGCACATTATGCTATACCAATAATTGTTTAAATGAAATGAAATATAATTTATTCAGAATATTCATATCTTTCCTACTGCCCAAAGGTCTTAAGCGTACACAGTATAAGTTTCATATTCATCAAAATGGATGAGTTACCAGTGATGCAAAAAAAAATTAAATGTGAAAGTTCCCCGGCCCTCAAATCCTTTTACAATTATTCTGCCGCTGATCCTTGAGGCCATAAATGGTCTTAGGTGAAGTCACACAGAACAGGAGCTAATGGATTCAAGTTGTTCTAGAGTTTTTCTCTAGGAAATTAATGCTCTTGTCCTATTCAGTCCCATCACTTGGTCCATGTTCTCCGAATTAAAATCTGTTACTGGAATCTTTGTCAAGTATTGTTATCCCCAAAAGCTTATGTTCTTTCATTTCGGCGATCACTTTGTTTGAGTCAGTTTCTCCTTCTCCTCTTCCTCCTCCACTACCACCTCCACCATCACCACCACCACTTCACCCTCCACCTCCAAGTTAAGTGCATTCCCCAGACCTTTGGAACAGCCTCCCACTTGAGATCTGAGGGATCCATACCTTTTTAGGCTTCTAGAGGACGCTGAAGATCTAGCCCTTCCACCAAGCATTGGGCAGGATACAGATTAGGAGGATATTTGGTCTGTGCCTAGGGGAAAATGTACCTTTGTTTTTAGCTGTGTTTTCTGGATTGTTGCATTTTGTCGCAAGTACCTAAAATAATTAAATGGGAGAGATGGTTATATAGATCCTGACCTATGATGACAAAGAGAAGTCTGAATGGTGGACGTGTCCTAGTTGGCCTCCTGCACCACAGTGTGTGTGTGTGTGTGTGTGTGTGTGTGTGCAGTCCCTGGGCTTTGGAGGCTCTCTTTGAGCCTCCTGGAGGGCGAAAACAGCTTCCCCAGGCTCCCGAGGCCTCTAGAAACCAGAAATGGGCCTGTTTCCCTGAACTTCTGGTGGGCCCATTTTTCACCCTCTCAGAGCTTCCACGCACACCTTTCACATACCTGCATACAAAATGGGCCATGTGGGAGGGGCAAAACCAGCCAGGAGTGGGATTTGGGGGTTCTTCAAACTGCATAAAATCTTAGCTAGAGGTTCTCCTGAGCCCCAGCGAACCCCCAGAAACCCATCCCTGCTTAAGGATCTGGGAAGAATAACCTCCTGCACATTTTTTTTTATTGCTGCTTTTTATGGTTCAGATCCCCATCTTTCCATCTGCGATGGACTTTACCACATTTAGATCTGGATATTTTGCTGAAGTGTTTCTTACAGCTTTTTGTTTGGTGTCTTTTGAGTCAGTCTTGATTCCTGGTGACTGCTTAGACAAGATTTTCAAAAGTGTCTTGCCCTTGCTTTCTTCCTAGAGCTAAGATGAAGTTACTGACCCAAAATCATCCAGCTCCTTTGTACCTAAGCCAGGACTAGAACTCACTGCCTACTGTTTCTAGGCTGAGGCCTTCACCATTAAACCAAGCATGATTAATTTATTATTTTGACCTTTGATAGTTACCTTTCCCTGTTCAAATGCAGCGATAGATCTTTGCTTCACTAGAAGCACAAATAGAAAATCTTAAAGTTAAACGTAATTTTAGCTTTTCCATTTGTACGTATAGTGAAATAGAGAACCATGGCTGCATTTGAACAAAGAAACATGAGTGTTAATGGTCACGATAATAAATTTTAACGCCTAATATTATATAAATGTTTCCAGTTATTAAGTGAATAAAATTTTAGGACTGTGTTTACCGAGAGTACATCATGTGACTTATCTGTTGTTCCAATTACCAAGTGAGGCCTATGCATGGAATCATTATTCTTGAAGTAGAACCCACTGAAAATATTAGAACAAAAATGGGTAAACAAACAATCAACAATTTGACTATGTCCCTAAAGAAATGTCTCCAGCGCAATCTGTCTGCTGGCACAGGGGTAGGCAAAGTTGGCTCTTCTATGACTTTTGGACTTCAACTCCCACAATTCCTAAGCCAATCATGCTAGCTCAGGAATTCTGGGAGTTGAAGTCCTCATGTCATACACGATCCAACTTTGCCTACCCCTATGCTGGCAGAACTAGGTTCCCTTCCCTTCTCCCTCAGTGCGGTCTGTTCTGGAGGCCAGGGAGAACATTCAAAGCAGAATTGGGATAGAGGAGAAAGGTGAAATCTGTTTGGATGACATGGGTAGTTCAAGAGGATCTGTTTCACTGAAATCTATTGAATAATTCATATAAATTATTTTTTTGTTATTTTACACAAGTGTGAGACATTTGTTACTCTGCATGGGCATTTGTGTGTTTATAAATGGACGTTTTCTCTTGGTACTATCAAAAGTACTTGGTACATCTCTTGGTACTATCAAAAGAAAGAACATATAACCCATTTCCTCCTTTCTTTATGACCGTAGAGAATATTCACCCTGTTTCTTTACGCAATTTCTATTTAGCACATTCTCTCTATATCATAGCAATAAATTCTCACGTGCTGCTTCATCAAATAATGTGCATGATACAGTTTGATAAATCCACAGAATTCAATAAAAGTCAGCTGACAAAAGCACTTAGTTGCATCCTCTGCTGTGCAGTTGTGATTTGAGAATGTATATTTTACTATTCAAAAGAATGAAGCAATCAAACTAGTCAAATGGGATACCACAGGTTCCTTATTCTAATGCCTCAGTAATGCAATCCTAATGTGAAACCTGTATTTACTACAGAGTATACATGTCTAAATGGAATTTTAAAGAAATTAAATATAAATGCTTAAAAAAGAATAATGAACATTTTCAGGCATTGGGTTATTGGTAGTTCTATTACAATAATACATGATTATTATCTGGTTTTGATTTTTTTTTCAAGACATTTATACGCTTATAAAAATTGTGCTCTTGGTAATTCACCCACACTTTTAAAAGTTTACCTTTTATTTTTAAAAGCTATATTCCATTTCTTACATTATATTACTATGCTTTAAATGACATAATTCCTAGATGTTTAAATGCGTGCATCGATTTGCTACTTTTAGAATGCAGGCTGAACTTCCACAGCAGCGAATGAAAATGTTCAAAATTATTAAATTCAATACTACACCTTCAGTTTCTAATAAATGAAATATAATTTTGTCTATATGGAGGATATATGCTGTAGTATCACTTATTAAATTCCACAAAGTATCTTTCAAAAATATTTTTCTTTTCCTTTGTTTTCTTTTTCTTGTGTTTTCAACTAGGACCCCTACTATGGCTGGTGGCTTATTTTCTATTGACAGAAACTACTTTGAAGAGATAGGAACATACGATGCAGGAATGGATATCTGGGGTGGAGAGAATCTTGAAATGTCTTTTAGGGTAATTTTCCATTTTATTTCCTTTTGTAATAACTGGCCGATTTTCTGTAAAAAATGTTAACGTTTTAAGATAGGGATGGTTTCATTTTGTTCATCTGAAATGAAAACTTTACTTTGTCTTGAAATTAGGAAGATAATCCAAATGGAAAGCTTCTTCAATGGAGTGCTTCATTCAGCAAAACTGAATCAAGGCAAATTCACTTATTATTCAGCTTCCTTTTTCTCTGCTGTTTCTGGATTCCCACTGAATAAGGGATTCTCTTACTTTCTGTTCTGTTGAGTGCAACCTTCCATTTATAATTTGAGCTGAATTACATCCTTCAGTTTTTGTGCCAAGCTTCCCCCCCCCACCCCCCTACGCTATGCAACACATCACATAAAGCTTTGAGTATCTAAAAATTGTATGATGTAGATTAGAGGCCCGCCAGTCATTATTACCATATCTGGCTCAGGGTTGCATATGCCCATTTGTTACTTAATTCCATGACTACTCAGGAAGTGGGAGCAAATGAGGATTGGCATGGGACATCCATGACCATCATCAGATTAGGGATTAAATTCACATCACATAGATGTCCCATAGTATGTGTATTTCTTTTATGCTACCTTTGAAACAGTTCCATTTTGTTTTCCTCCATTGGTACATAGGGCTCCCTGGCACTCTCTGAGCATGGTTGTTTTCTTGCAGATGTTTCATTAACAAACTAGGTAACATCATCAGAACGCTATCTGCAATAAAACAACCAAACTCAGAGAGTACCAAGGAGGACCCCACAATTCAACCCAGAGCTACAAATATTATCTTCTTTTAATGTATACCTTTTTTTCAAATTTTCCCAAGCATATGTATCATTTCACGTGCCAATTTCCTAAATATCTGCTCATTTTTCTTCAAATGTTTTCAGAAATGTACACTAATTTTATATATGGAGCTGAGATAATTTCTTTGCTAAAACGATTTCACTTCACTTCACTACTGCTGTTGTGTATGCTGAAATAAAGGAAATCATTTATGGATTACTTTCCCAACACTGGGATGAGAGTCAGATTGTTAGGGAAATCAGAGATTTAAGTTTTCCATCAGTCATGAAAGTTCTGTATTTGGGATTGATTAATTAACTAACTAACAGACAAAGTTTAATTAATTATTTAATAAATTAAACTTTGTCAGTCTGATCTACCTCAACCTAATTATGGGTAAAACAGGAGAAAGGAATGCTAAAACATGTCTTGATCTCCTTGGAGGATAGGCACCCTATATATTTAACAAGCAAAAGAAACAATAAATAACAAAAAATGCACATGCACATCCATTTATTAACTGTTTGTTTGTTTTTTATATAATTTATTCATGTGGCTTAAAAACATTCTGGAAGGCAAAGCTTTGCCAAACAATGCCAACTTCAGGTCCACGAGGAAGAGCCTTCTCTGTTGTGGTCCCGGCCCTTTGGAACAAACTCTCTCTAGAGATCTGCATTATCCCCACTCGCCTTGCCTTTCGAAAGGCATTAAAAACACATCTATGCCAGCAGCCCTGGAGACTGTGAGCAAAAGCTTCACTCCAGTCACTTGTATGAAAGATGAATGATTGTTTTTATTGTGGGTTTTTAGTATTTTTGATGTTTTAATTGTATTTATTGTTATTGTATCTATTTTTATTCCTATGAGTCGCCCTGAGTCTGTGAGGAGAAAGGTGGCCTATAAATCAAACAAACAAACAAACAAATAAATAAATAAATAAAGCTTCCAAATGATTTTTCATGTACTTATATTAACATCCTTAAATTTTGTTTTAGGGATAGAAATTATATTTCCAAATGACTGAATTTGAAGCCAACTATTTCAGTCATCTATAAAGCCTATGATATAAATGAAATGATGGAAATTTGTCAAGTTTCAAGGCAATCTTAAATAAATTAGAAAATTGATCTTAAAATAAGTGTCAGAGTAATGACGTAATATAGATATTGGTGCTACAGTATTTAAAGGACCCTTATTTTCATAATGATGGAACAATCAGCTCTGAATTGCTGTCCATGCCTTGCCACTTCTTATAATATTCTCATTCTTTTATCAAAAAGAAGTATATATGATGCATATAGAGGCAGGATGCAGCCGTTTATATTTTTGATGAATATAATGTGAAAAATGCACAGGCTAGTTGCTCCATTATTTTTAGACTAGAAGTCATAGAATGGATGAATGTGTGAAGCTCATTGCATATGGTATATCAAAGAGCTATTTTGACTGTTAGATGCAATCAACTGATTGGGGATTCGTAGGGAATTCTATTTGGTGCATTGTAATTTAAAATGATGCAATTTATTCACTCCAGACTACTATAAAATTGAAGCATAATTGTGCTATTGTTTGGGAATGTTGTACATCCCCCCCCCCCTTTTTTTTAGTAGCATCACTTTGTTAACTGGAGCACCGAGCCAGATTGCTTCAAGTAAGTTTGGAATATCCAGGCTAAAAAAAAAAATTGATACAATTTTCATAAGAAAATATTTGAAAGACTACCCCCCTATCTAGTTTTGCAGCCATCTTTTCTCAATGTTATAGGATTCTCTATGTAACATCTGGATAGGAGAAACACACTTAGATTCAACCCTAAGTAGACAGAGAGACTGTTGATTCAGAAGCTTTCATATTCCAGAAGAAATTTATCTTTGATACTAGACAAAATGTTTATGGACCAGCCTAACACTCTAGGGTAGGGGTTGGCTCTTCTATGACATGTGGACATGTGGGCTAGCATAATTGGCTCAGGAATTCTGGGAGTTGAAGTCCACAAGTCATAGAAGAGCCAACTTTGCCTACCCCTGCTCTAAGGCTCTCCTGGATCATAGCTCCTATTGAAAGAGCAGATAGAGACTGTCACAGGAGACCCTTTGCCCAACTTTAGTTGTGTGCTAGTTTTTGGTCTTCATTGGAAGTCACTCATGCCTTTGTCACTTCAGTGTAGATTAATGAAATTTAGTGTACACTGAACTTCACTTGAGGACCATTTGAAAGCTCCAGAATGCAGCTACGTGTATGATGATGAATAGTGTCTTACCTATCCATGTGAGATTACTATTGTAGGAGTTGTGTTGGTTACCTACAAGCTTCTGGATACAATTCAGGGTGCTGATTATGATTTATAATGGCTTTTATGGCTCATGTTATCTATCAGGTTGCCTGCTCAGGTGTACCTCTGCTTCTCAGGGTATCAATAAAAGGAGAGATGGAGATGAGCTTTTTCTATCATGGCCCCTCCTCCTCTGCCTCCGGAATTAAAGTGCTTCAGAAGATAATCAAGTCTTGACTCCTCTATGTATCATTTGGGAATAAAATAGGGATATGAATCTAGCTGTTCCTGAAATGGATTAGAGGGTGCCAAGTGTATTGGGTTTTATTTAATTTGAGCTGTTTTAAACCTAATTGCTGTATTGGGAAATTTTTAGCTATAAGCAGGGGGAGATTTTAAAAAGGCAGACTTTAGAAAATGAGCAATCACAATCACCCGCAAACCTTTTTCTTCCTATGGAAGAAATGTCTTTTAATTACTCTTTGGGGGACTTGGGTTTTGAAATTTCAATATAGAGGCGCAGCTTGAGAAGGAGGAGTTGCCTGGCCAGGTGAAACATACATAGGCCATATTTGCCCTGTTCATCAGAGGTTTCCTCTTACCTTCCATAAGGATCTTTGACACAGACATTCAAGGGAATAGTTATTTTTGTAAGCATACCATACATGCTGATTATAAAACTAGCCTATCTTAATATCCACACTAAAAGAGCCTGCTTCTCTTTATGCTCCCAACATTATCCCACTGTTCTATCCCAGCGCCGAAGCCCCAAATAATAATAATTTAATAATAATTTATTAGATTTGTATAATTATTTATAATTATTTATAATAATAATTTAATAATAATTTAATAATAATTTATTAGATTTGTAATTATATTTGTATAATTACACAACAGACAAACTTACAAACAGTTTGTATTCTCTTTATACTCCCAACATTATCCCACTGTTCTATCCCAGCGCCGAAGCCCCAAATAATAATAATTTAATAATAATTTATTAGATTTGCAATTATATTTGTATAATTACACAACCCACAAACTTACAAACAGTTTGTATTAGGAATTAAATGTGGAATCTCCTAATAGCTTCTTAGGAGCATAAAACAAAATGCACACTTTAATTTACAAATAGTTCAAAGCAAATGAAGACAAGGAAGAACAAGGAAGTCCAGTTATCTTTCTGAGCCTCCAACAGTTGGCAAAGTTCCTAGAAATTAGTCCTTGAAAAATCCAAGCCCAACATAGCAAAACAAACTAGAATCACTGAACAGGCTATGAACAGACAGGTTTTCTCAACACTGGAACCACGGAAGCCAAGATTCAAGCCACAGTACAAACTGGAAGCAGAGAGGTTAACATTCAGGAACTACGATACAAATTTCACGATGCAAGATTCTGGAATGGTGTTGTTCCCTCCAATTAGCCTTAGTATTGTTAGGCCTTAAGTAGACTTAAGGGCGTGGCCAAGTAGCCTGCAGCTCTACTCACAAGTAGACTTCCATCAGAGTAAACCTTACTGCATTTCTGCAGTTACTGCCTTTTGGCAGCCTTGCATACTTTTGCATTCAGGCAAAGGAGTAGTATCTCCTTTCTCAGCCCTACCAAGAGGCACTACAGGTTTCCAAAGGTTCTGGCTGCTAGGCAGGCCACAATACCCACCCTCTATAACAGTGATTTTCAACCTTTTTTGAGCCGCGGCACATTTTTTACATTTATAAAATCCTGGGGCACACCACCAACCAAAATGACACAAATAAATAAATAAATACATACATACATACATACATACATACATACATACATACATACATACATACATACATAAATAAATAACCCCCTCATATATACAATCCCATGTAACATCCCCTTATAAATACCTGTACAGTCAATCATCAATCATCCCTCCTGAAATTTATACCACTGTCTCATTTCTGGGTACTTCTCCTGTCTTTCCCCCTTTTCTCTCTCATGTTTCTAATTTCTCTCTCTTCCTCCCTTTTTCCCTCATTCCTTCTCTCCCTCCCTTTCTCTCTCTTTCCTTTCTCTCATTCCCTTTCTCTCTATCCTTTCTATCTCTCACTTGTTCTTTCTCTCCCTCCCTTTCTGTCTCTTTCCTTTCTCTCATTCCCTCTTTGTCTCCTGGGGCTGACTGCGGCTGCCCTCCACCCCCCACCGCGGAGGGAAAGCATTTGGCATTGGCACCGCCAACCCCCCCTCCAGGAGCAGCAAAAGCCTCAGCGACAGAGCCGAAAGGGAAACGGCGTGATCCGTCACTTAGGCTTTTGCTGCTCCTGGAGGGGGGGGGGAGGATTTTCTCCTCCCCACCCCCCCGGCAGCCAAACGTCGCTGAGGCTTTGGGCATCGGCGCCTTCCCTTCCACGAGCAGCAAAAGCCTCAGCGACGGAGCCGAAAGGCAAACGGCATGGCCCGTCGCTGAGGGTCTTGCTGCTCGTAGAGGGGTGGCGCTGATGCTCCCTCTCACCGCCCCCATCTCCCCACGACCGCCTGAGGCCGCTGCAGCCGGCACGCTCCCGCTCCCACCGCCAGTGCCCTCCCGCCGGGCCCAAAGGACACTTGCCGCCGACGCCAGGAAACTCCAGCTGGGCGGGGCGCTGCCGGTGCCTCCGAGCTCCCACTCGCTCTCCTTTTTCCCGCCTTCCTTCTTTGGGGCCCAGCAGGAGAGCGCCAGAAACCGCGGCAACGGGCAGGAACCGGGGGACAGCTGCGAGTGGGAGCTCGGAGGCACCGGCAGCGCCCCGCCCAGCTGAAGCTTGGCGGCACACCTGACTGTGTCTCGCGGCACACTAGTGTGCCGCGGCACACCGGTTGGGAAACGCTGCTCTATAATGCATGGCCACTCACGCGACAGAGAGTTCATTCATTGCCCAGTATCACACCAAATTCTATAAGCTATGGTTAATACTTTCTACTCACTCTGATTACAGTATATGTATTGCTCCTGAGTAGCAGCTGTTTTATATTTGGGTGATATTGCACATATCCTAATATTGGGCTTCTCAGAGATTTCTGGTTGCTACTAGAGGAACAGGAAGCTGTATTAGATAGCATTTTGACCGAAGAATCTTACAAACCTATATGTCTTTTATGCCCGTAACATGCATATATTATTGATGCAAAATTATATTATTTCTGTGATTTAAGTGCTTGACAGTATCATCCTGCAGAATATTATTGTGAGATATAAGCTATTGCTCTGCATTTAAAAATTTAGTTTGCACTGCTTTAGCTATACCATTATTTTAAAAAATTGAACATGCTTGGATTTTTCCTCTCATTTGACTTCCCTTAATGATTATCTGAGGTTTTAAAAAAAAGTCAGTCTTTTTTACTAAAATGCACCTATTACATGATAGAACAGGCAAGAATAGCATCAAAAGACTTCAGAGGTAATTTAGCATGGCACAGCTTTGAATCAAATCACAATCATATTTCTGCATGAAGGCATGTAAAGTAAATTGCTTAACGACTGTCCAAATCACACAAAAGCAGACAACTGAGCTTTCCATTTCCAGTAGCTAAAGTGGCTTGACTCTTAAGTCCACCTTATTATATCCGTACTAATCTAATATTCATATCATACAGTAGAGGTTCTTTCCTTTTTTAAAACAAACAAACTCTCTGTACAGAAGATTGTAGAAATTCTCTGCTCTATCATTCATATGGCAGTCAAAAGCCTTTTTAGGGGTTGTATACAGATACTGCTCGACTTACAACAGTTCCTTCAGTGACCAAAATTACAAAGGCACCGAGAACAGGGACTTATGAACTATTTTTCACGCTTATGACCAGGTGGGGGTTCCAACTTACCGCTGCTACCAGTGATGAAGCACGCGCAGCTTGCGCGTACATCTGGCGGGCACATGCGCGTTTCAGAGCAAGATTTGGCTTCTGTGCATACGCAGGAAACAAATCTTGTGAGAAGATGCATGGCGTATGAGATTTCGGTGATTTTGTTTTGTTTGTGTGTATGTGTGGCAGCAAAAAAATGCTGAAAATTGCTGAAATCTCACACATGTGCATCCTCTCATGAGATTTGGCTTCCTGTGTATGCGCAGAAGCCAAATCACACTCCGATGCACATGCCCGCCCGCCTGTCACCTGGAGCTGCAGGCGCAGCCCCATTTCTGCTACCGGTGTGGTGTCCCCCCTCCCTGTTCTGGTAGGAACCTGGGTATCTCTCTCTCTCTCTCTCCTCTATCTATCTACCTACCTACCTACCTACTCTATCTATCTATCTATCTATCTATCTATCTATCTATCTATCTATCATCTATCTATCATCTACCTACCTACCTACCTACCTAATCTATCTATCTATCCACCCACCCAACCACCCACCCACCTACCTACCTACCTACCTACCCACTCTGTCTGTCTGTCTGTCTGTCTGTCTGTCTGTCTGTCTGTCTGTCTGTCTGTCTGTCTGTCTGTCTGTCTATCTATCTATCTATCTATCTATCTATCTATCTATATATCTATCATCTATCATCTATCTATCTACCTACCTACTCTACCTACCTACCTACCTACCTACCTACCTACTCTATCTATCTATCTATCTATCTATCTATCTATCTATCTATCTATCATCTATCTACGGAGTCTACGGAGAGGGGCGGCATACAAATCCAATAAATTATTTTAAAATTATTATTATCATCTATCATCTACCTACCTACCTACTCTGTCTGTCTGTCTGTCTGTCTGTCTGTCTGTCTGTCTGTCTGTCTGTCTATCTATCTATCCATCTGTCTATCTATCTGTCTATCTATGCTTCTATTTTATATTCAGGAGAATTTAGGAAACAGGGAGGTGTAGATATACTCCAAATACTATTTAAAACATTAGAGTATTGTAATTTGAGTACAATTTGCAAGAGCAAATATTTTTAGAAGTTGGAACTTTATAGATATTTATAGTCTTAATTTAAGGCGGGAAAGAGCAAACTGAAAAAGCCAGTGGCATTATAAGTACATGGTTCGTGGGATAAATGATAACAACTACATACCACAGCTTATCGCTTTTGCTTTTTGCTTTGAGAAACTGTTACCAAGTGAGCCATTAATAGTCTAGAAGATCTGCAACCTTGCTGGGCTCTTATTGCCTAAGAAATCTTAAGTAATAAATTGCCTAGAGAGGGAGCCTGCTTCCCTCCCAGCTTTCTCTGCGTATCTGCTCTTTAAGAAAAATAATAATGGAATGAATGGCTCAAATCAGAAAAGCACCCATTATGTAGAAGGTTCTAGGGGCGGGGATGATACTGAGAATAAGCAGCATTGCTGGAGACCCAGGGAAGCAAAGTGCTGATTTTAGAAGCTTAGTGTCAGAAACTAGGAATAAAAAGAAATTGAGTTTATCTTCCAGAGCATTATACATCTTAAGACATCTGCAAAAAATGAAGCAAAAAATTGTTTTTATTATATATTCCATCAGCTCAACTGTGACTGACAAGATGCATTTCAATGTTGTAGCAATTCATATACCAACTATAATATTTGAAAGTTTCTTTCTTGGCAACGAGAATGCAGTTTAATCAAACCACTAAAACTAACTTTCAAGCTGGAAGCCATTTCTACTTCTTAAGGGTTGGATTATTCGCAGCATATTTCAATCACAACATTATTATCTTTTGGGAATGGTGTATGGGGGAAGTTACAGAAGCTGAACATATCATAATATTAAATATATTACAGAGGCCATTGCAAAGAGTCCTTATTTGGTAACTAATTGATTGAGACTAGCAGCTTTGTGGTTAAGCGGAGTGCTTCCTAAATCATGAAACCATGATTGTGCTTATGATCTTACTTCTCTTTAACTGTGGTTTACGGACCTGTAAAAGATGTAAATGTGAAGATTGGTTGCAAAGTTACTACTTATCACCATTGTAACTATGAATGGTCACTAAACAAAATAGTCACTAAATGAGGACTCCTGTAAAGGCAAAGAGAATGAACAATGAACTGCAGAATATAATCCAGACATGAAGTGGGTTTTTTTAACTTTAAAAACATTAAAACCAAGGCAGAAATTGTTACATTTATTTTATTTTGGGAGTTCAGGTAGTCCTCAACTTAATGACCACAATGGAGCCTAGAATTTATGTTACTAAGTGAGGCATTTGTTAAGTGAGCTTTGCCCCATTTTACGACCTTTCTTGTCCCAGCTGTTAAGTGAATCACTGCAGTTGTGAAATTAATAGCACGGTGGTTTAAATGAATCTGGCTTCCCCATTGACTTTGCTTGTCAGAAGGTCGCAAAAAAGGGGATCGTATGATTCTGGGGCACTTGGCCATTATAAATATGAGTCAGTTGTCAAGCACTTAAGCATAAAACGTTTCAGGAAAGACTTAATGAACTCAATCTGTATAATCTGGAGGACAGAAGGGAAAGGGGGGACATGATCGAAACATTTAAATATGTTAAAGGGTTAAATAAGGTTCAGGAGGGAAGTGTTTTTATTAGGAAAGTGAACACAAGAACAAGGGGTCACAATCTGAGGTCAGTTGGGGGAAAGGTGAGAAGCAATGTGAGAAAATATTTTATTGAAAGAGTAGTAGATGCTTCGAACAAACTTCCAGCAGATGTGGTTGGTCAATCCACAGTAACTGAATTTAAACATGCCTGAGATAAACATCTAAATCCATCCTAAGATAAAATACAGGAAATAGTATAAGGGCAGACTAGATGGACCATGAGGTCTTTTTCTGCTGTCAATCTTCTATGTTTCTATGTTTCTAGCACCCAAATGTAAATCACCCTGGGAGTGCTGCAACAGTCATAAGTATTAAAAATGGTCAAAGTCACTTTTTTCAGTGCCAGTGTAACTTTGAACGGTCTCTAGGTGAACTGTTGTAAGTCGAGGACTACCTGTCGTGGAGCACTGAGTCTGTTTGGAAATCTAACTGGTTCTTTTTTAAAAAAAAAAAACCTTCCTGGGATTAAAGCACATTTGACCATGAAAGAAAACATGGTTATTTAGCTAAGACATGAACAAATGATTTTATGCCTATTTCTATAAATGCATCTCTCCGGAAATCTTTTGGGATGGATTTGAGAGCTGGCCTACCAGGGGAGGAAAAAAACAACCCAGCTTTTTCTTCTACTAGTTGACATTGAGCTATCTCTTGCACGGAGTCATGAGCAGCATGCCACAGTCATCATGAAACCCTGTAATACAGATTGATTGACTTTGCATCAGAGATGGAAGTGCGAAGCCTTGAGGGAGCTGGAATGGAAACGCCACAAATGTATTTTGCTAACCGTTTGGCTTTAGCGTCACTTAAAATGTATGGTCACTTCGGAATTTTGTTTTTATTTGTTTCTGCTTCCGCGTTTAGCATTTTAATATATTTTCATATTTTGGAAAGTCAGCTACTTTTTGAAGACCTAACGTTTTGGAAGGGGAAAGCACAGGAAAAACCTTAAATAACATTGCACTATAAATCATTCTGGAAAATGTTTTTCTGATGTGCTTATGAAATTAGGACCTCTGCTGTGAGAGAAGATATATAATTACTATGAATAAATGTGAGAATTCTTTTTAAAAAAAACCATCTGGGGTGAAAAAGGAATAATTCCTTATGACTTGATGATTATGTACTGTAACTGTTGCATTATATAATGGTCTCATATAGTATTTTCATAGTGTAACCATACTTCCTTTCCCTAAACCAGAAGAAACAACATCATGCTAATGATTATTTATCTTCTTCACAATCCATAATTCTGAGATGCAACATTTTTACTGCAAAGGAGGTGGGGTTTTTTTTTTAGGTTTCATGCTGAGGCTGAAGGAAACTGAGTTGAGAGGTAGAAGCATGAAATTACAGATATGGCACAAATGGTATATCACTAAATGTCCCTAGACTGTCCTGGGTAGTTCATATCCAAGATAGCATTTTTGGACAATATTCTAGGACAGTGATGGCAAACCTTTTTCCTTGGGTGCCGATGAAGCATCTCGCACGCTATCGCGCATGCACAAGTGCCCACACCCATAATTCAATGCCTAGGGAGGGCGAAAACACCTTCCCCCCCAGAGGGGTGGCATACTAATAATAAATGATAAATGATAAATGATAAATGATAAATGATAATAAATAATAAATAATAAATAATAAATAATAAATAATAAATGACATGAATGGTCACTGAATGGTTGAGGACTACCTGTAATACAGGCATTGTGTACTATATTGATCTTTCACAAGGCCATGAATTCCCCAAGGCCTTGGGATTGGAATGTTAGCAGGGGTTCTGTGGCATGAGTGTGTGAGATCACGGGCTTTGTGGTTCTGCTGAGCCCCGACGTAGTTTTAGTTGATTATTTGCTTTAAAGGGATTCTTTGTTTTTATTTTATGTTTTATGTTTTATTTTTTGCTAGATGGGCAAATCATTTACAGATAACCTATAACAAAGTCATTACTATTACATAGCAGTAAGGTATTGCTATTATGTTGTAGTTTTTTCAAGCAGTAACCTCCCCAAATCAGCATCGCCTCCCAATATTACTTATTCTTCCAGACAAGTCATGAAAATGTCAAAGCAATCACAGAAAAATATAAGGCATCAGACAAAATAACAAAGCACAGTTTTGCCTGGCAAATGAAATATAAGTAAGGTAAAATAATTTAGCAAGCAATGCTATAAACCAGGGGTCCCCAAACTTGGCAACTTGTGGACTTCAACTCCCAGAATTCTCCAGCCATCTAGCTGCCCTGAGTCCTGTTGGAGTGGGCAGCATAGAAATACTGTACAAATAATAAATAAATAAATAAAATAAAATATGCTGGCTGGAGAATTCTGAGAGTTGGAGTCCACAAGTCTTAAAGTTGTCAGGTTTGAAGACCTCTGCTGTAAACCAAGCCAAGCATAATACAGCAGAGAATCCCAAGAATGCAATAAATCAATTGTCCCCAATAAATAAATGAATCTCTAGTAACTCAGAATGTAAGTTACTAGGCATATTCTGATGAATTTCCATTTTGAAATTAATCTGCTGAAAACTCTGTCTCACCCTTAATCTTCAGGAGAGAGAACTGATGTAAGGCTTGCAATGATGTCATTGTAGGTGATATATATCAAAAGTGCAATCAGCTCAAAATCTTGTTGGTAATTAGCTGCGCTAGCCATTTTCCAACATTTATTCTTTAATCATAAGAATATATGAGTAGCAGTAGTTTATTCATTACAATATCCTGTGATTTTTACAGCTTTAGAATTACATACAGGCTACAGCCCTTCTGATAGGAGGGATTATGATCAAAAACTCACCCACCCACCCAAAAAAACCCCACTCTCAATTTCTTGTGGTATCCCCAAAACTAATCATGTTCACTTACCCTGTTGACATGGTTGCTTGTACTTTATCTGTGAAATGGGAAATGTGTTTTGATACTATTACGGCCAAACCCAACTACTTCTCTTGCTATACTAATTAACTTTTGTTTAATTGCTTTCATTCTAATTAAGTAAAGTCTGCAATCAGTTGCTATAGCAACATTTCCATTAATACCAATCATCTTTTGATGTTTGACTCTTTCCTTAAAACTGTAGCAGTCTTTTTTGGAATGTCAAATGCTTTAATAGATAAACATTTTGTTTAAAATAGATCCTTAACCATATGCTGCCCTTCAGTGCAAATATAAGTGCAGCTGAATTGGCTATCTTGCCCTTTTATATGCTACCAACATGGCCAAAATTGTCTACCTCCCAGTTTTGACCCAATTCAGCTATAAAACTCGTACTTTGAAACCAGCTCTTTGGTTGAATTTATTCATGCCTTCTTATACATTGTTATCATTAAATATTTGCCACACTTTGGATCTAAATGTGCTTTGAAGGGCATGGGCATTTATGTCTGTTTTGTTATCATTTTCTTTAAAAATGAATCCCCCCCCCCCTCTTCAGCCCTTGTAGTAGCATTGCAATTATAGGAAAAGGTGTGTTTGATGGAGATGGTAATGGTGCAGCAAGCTGTATTGAGCTGGAGTGTCTTCTTATTTCAAATATAATTCTCCAGGGGAATCACACAGCTATGGAGAGGCCTATTAGCCGACATCCCTTTGAAAGCACCTTATCTGCTTCTGAATCAATTGCTAATATGAAGAATATCCTCTAACTGCTTTGCACCATCCTTCCTTTCTTGAGTGCCACATCCATCAACCTCCATTACCGAAGGTTTATATATATTCATCTCACCTACCGCGTTTCCCCAAAAATGAGAGCCTGTCTTTTTTTTTTTTTGAACCCTAAAATAAGTACTTGGCCTTATTGCCATGTACTCAAAAGCCCGATTGAGCTTATTATCAGGGGATGTCTTATTTTGGGGAAAACAGGGTATTTCTGAAGTTTATAGATAGCATTTTCTTTAGCAGCAATAAGCCAGCTTCATTTGTTTTAATTGGCACTGGGTAATTTTGAAATTGAACATAGTTGGACCAAGCCAAAGTCTCCTGATATTGGATGAAAAAAGCTAGGACATGTTAGTGGTGCAAGTAAAGGTTTATGCCATCATGCAGAAAGAAATAGACAACATCATTGTTGCATAATAAATTGTGTGTGGGAAGATTGGATGAGATTTCTGATAATTGAGAACAAGGGTAAAACAGAGCAGGAGGAAGAGTAAGTTTCTTATTGTATTCGAAGCAAAGCCATCCAGTCCTGTCCCAAAAACTTGAGCCTTAGACTGTCTTCAGTCAAGCTCACCCCATTCCTAAGAGGCATGTAAGGGGCATGCATAAGTGTACCATTGTGCCTACTGTCCCTGTCCTACTGTCCTATTGTCCAAATTTAGCTGTACCTACTTTGCTTTTAAGTTTATAGCATACCTGCTATATGTTTTGACAAATAAATAAATAAAAATAAAGATATCATTATACATTGGCCCAAACCATTCGCTTACATCTTCTACAATTTTTTTTTAAAAAATCTCCATAACATTTGATCAGATAACGTATTTTCTATGAGTCAAGTATAAGACCAGTATTTTCTGCAGCGGCGTTTAATTTTATGATTTTCTGGTATTAATAGGATGTAAATGTGACTATTTATTAAGATGAAGTTGCCTGAGGCAAAATCAAATCACTATTAAGGGGCTATTTGTTCATTGCAGTGATTCAAATTATGCATAACAACCACCTCAAAACAGAGGGCAATGAATATGAAGAATTGTAAATAAAAATGCAAGAAAAATGTTGGTGAAACAAATTTGTAGTTCCTTCCCACAAAGTGTTTGCTGGCCACGGCTGGGGAGGGAGGAAGAGTCCAGCTGAAATGGCTTTCTGGGATTCTGGCTGTCTTCTGTCTACCGTTTTCATCCTCCAATGATGACACTTCTGTTGGTGGCAATGATCAGGGAGGAGGAATTTCTGTAGACTGCAGTGATGATTCTTGTTTACCTTCCTGCAGAAGGAATGGGCATGGAAAGATAAGGACAGCAGAGTTGCCTAATGGCTAATGTCATGCTAGGTAAACAAGTAGGACTCTTTACCATTTCTCCTTTAATGCAGAACTCATTAAATTACTGATGAAATTGTTCAGCACTGGTAATGTGAACTGCATCATTCTGTAGAGAGCCACAAAGATAACCTTGGAGAAACGATGCAGACACAGTTTCAACAACAGACATATAAACAAATTTTGAAGTTGGTAAACAGAGAATATTAGAAAGAAGCTCAGGCAGGGTATAAGGAGGAGGGAAAGGAAAGAACAGCCAGGTTTCAAGATTGTTACTTGATCGAAACATTTAAATATGTTAAAGGGTTAAATAAGGTTCAGGAGGGAAGTGTTTTTAATAGGAAAGTGAACACAAGAACAAGGGGACACAATCTGAAGTTAGTTGGGGGAAAGATCAAAAGCAACGTGAGAAAATATTATGTTACTGAAAGAGTAGTAGATCCTTGGAACAAACTTCCAGCAGACGTGGTTGGTAAATCCACAGTAACTGAATTTAAACATGCCTGGGATAAACATAGATCCATTGTAAGATAAAATACAGGAAATAGTATAAGGACAGACTAGATGGACCATGAGGTCTTTTTCTGCCGTCAGTCTTCTATGTTTCTATGTTTCTATTATTCTGTCATCAAATTAATCACTGATTCTTAGCAGCCATGCAGGTTTTCTCAAGGAGGATCTCTTCCCAACCTGGGTCTTTAAGTCTTCTACCAATGTACCTATAACTGCTGTAACTGAGTCCATCTAACTTGCTGCTGGTCCTTCTCTTCCTTTTCCTAACATTAGAGCTTTGTCCAGAGAATTGGGCCTTCACACAATGTGAAGTAGGATAATTTGATCCTGATCATTTGTGCTTCGATTTGTGCTTCGATTGAGAACTTTGGATTAATTTGTTCAATGGCCCATCAGTTCATCAATGGTATTCTTAGGCATTTTCTCCAACAAGAAGTATCTAAAGTAGGGGTGTCAAACTCGAATTGTCATGGCGGCATCACATGAACGTATCAAAACTTTCCCCTTTCACTAAACCAGGTATGGGCGTGGCCAGCATGTGACGCATGCGGCTCAAGGCCGTGAGTTTGATTCCCCTGATCAATACACTTCCTATCATTCTTCTTCAAAGTCCAATTTTCATATCCATAGGGCAGTCTTATATCACTTTTTGTTGTTCCTCCCTTGATGATTATATGAATAACATGATGGCTGTCTCCTGTTGGTTCCTGTGGGCTACTATGTAGCTGTTGCGGGCACTTCAGGACTCCAAAAATGGATATGGATATGAATATGTATATGTATATGGAAGAGAGAGAGAGAGAGAGAGAGAAAAGCAGCAGCATCTTTTGCAACATTAGGGAAGCTGCTTCAAAAGTTGTCCCACTACAGGCTTTTATTTTGAACAGCTTGCAAAAGATACAGTTATGGTTATGAATCAAAAAGAGATGCTTTGAACGTCTGTGCACTGCAGAATACCTGACTCAGATGGATAGCTTTGGATAGCTTTGCTAATTACTAACATTAGTTTACTAATTGCTGCAGTTGTGGTCCTCCCAGTTTAATGCAGCAGCTAGCATTTAATTAGATGCTTGAAAATGAAGGTGATTTTGATTTACTTTTGAAATTTCAGATATGGCAGTGTGGAGGCTCCCTGGAGATTGTAACATGTTCGCATGTTGGTCATGTTTTTCGAAAAGCTACTCCTTATACATTTCCTGGCGGTACTGGTCATGTAATTAACAAAAATAATAGAAGACTTGCAGAAGTGTGGATGGATGAATTTAAAGATTTCTTCTACATAATATCTCCAGGTAAGAAAGCTTTTCATTATAGTTTTGTAAGAAATACACTCAAGGACATACACACAAACCCACATACAATACATGGCATATACATGTAGAAACCTCTGTGTGTGTGTGTGTGTATTTGAAAAACATGGGCGTACCTGTATCTCCATGCAAAATTCTGCTACCTGCACAGCCCACCTCTGGTCTATACATGTATGTCTACCCCATACAGCATTATTGGTACTGAGTTTAATTCTTATTGCTTTGTCAATTACAATCAATCTAAATGATTATGATGGAATTCATTTAAGTGGTGTGATGTCTTCTATAGTATTGCCATAACATTTAAGGCAAAACTGGGGGAAAAGGTGCCACGCTTATCAGCAAGCTTCATAATATCCAAATATATAATTTAACTCTGAGCTTTCAGAAAACAAAAGAAAAAGAAAAAAGGCAAACAGCAGGGCTTAAAATTTAAGACCTTTTTTTTAAAAAAAAGGAGAGTTGATGGAAAGTACACATTGTTCTTCCTGTTCTCTCTTAGTCTCTGTGATTGGGTTTCATATATATTCATATATTTTCCAGCTACATAATATTTAAGATTTATTCAGATCAAGTTTCAAACAAAACCACAGTGAAAGAGCACTACAGGAAAGATGGCTTTTTATATATAAAAATATCTTTCTTCAAATGAAATGGTTCATGATTATAAGGCAGAGATGAGAAATTTGTGATCTTCCATATGTTACTAACATCAGCTCCCACCAGCCCTAACAAGCATGGATGCCCCACTGGTGATGGAAACAATTTATCAGGAACTTCAGCAGATTAAATCATTTGCTTCTAAGACTGACACACTTGATTTGGATTCTATTGCATCCTCTTAGGCAGAAATTATATGCATGCCTTTAACAGGTTTTTAATTATATTGATTAGATTGTTGTATTGCTGTGTTTATATATATATATATATGTTGTGAGTTGCCCCAAGTCCTCGGAGAGGGGCGGCATACAAATCCAATAAATAAATAAATCTCAATAAACACCTTCAAATACATTTAGCTCTGAGAAAACATATATAGGAATGCCCTGTAAAGAGTGAAGGTTGTTCTCCTAAGCAGCTGTATCTAGGGATCAGTTGTAATACAGATGTGATCATGGAGTGTGCAAAAACTACTTTCTCATTCCAAAGACCCCTTCCACACAATCTGATAAAATTATGATGCTCTGGTTTTAAAGTTGCAGTAATAATAATACTACTACTACTACTACTACTAATAATAATAATAATAATAATAATAATAATAATACCAAACATAAAAACCTTTTCTTCAAATAGCCTTAAGCAATAGCGAAACAGACATAGAAAATGGGTGCATTTCTATCCAGTTCTGCTTTGTAAATTGTCTATCAGGGTTGTTTTTAAAAAATCATGGATTTAGTAACCTTCTAAAGGAGGGGTGTCAAACTGGCGGCCTGCGGGCCAGATGCGTCACGGGCCATGCCACCCCAGCTTGGTGAAGGGGAAAAACATCACAATACGTCACATGATGGCAACGCAATGCTGCAATTTTGATACTTGTCTCCTAAAGGATAAAGTTAAAGGTTACAATGTGTCACTTTTTGTTTTGATTTTAGTACTTTGTACTTTATTTTTTGCAAGAATAACTAGTTTATGGGTTTGGTTTTTTTTTTTTTAAAGAATCCAGCACATAAATGTGTAGATCAAAGAAATCTATTGTTGTAATAAATTAGAATGGACCCTTTGAATCTTTCAGAATATGAGTGGAAAATGGAAACATATTTAAAATGATATTTCCCTTCTACATTTTGAGATATATTTTCTATTTGGGACTGTTTTGCTTTTGGTGTGGAAATGATGGATTGAGTGGCTCCCTTGCAATGGAGAATCAGCACTGCAACTACCTGGGGCTTGGGCAAGATCCTTGCAGCCTGAGAAACTCTCCACAGTGAAGGAGAATGAATCTATTTGGCTTCCAGGAAGCTGCTTCTTGCAGTAAGATTGTGAAATGGAGATTTTGCACTCAGGTAGTGAATTGAGTGGCTGAGAGGCAATATCTGCACACTAGATCCAACTCCCTATTTCTTAAACTGTAGCGAAATGTAGCCTGGATTCTCAGGATAGAGAGACCGCATCCCAGAGGACAAAGGCAATAAAATTTAAATAATTCGGTTATTTATTTATTTTATTTTTATTTTATTAGATTTGTATGCCGCCCCTCTCCAAAGACTCGGGGCGGCTCACAACAGTAATAAAACAGTATAGCAATGGAACAAGTCTAATAATAAAATATATAAAAACCTCAACAATTAAAAACCATACAGCACATACACATCAAACATGAAATATAATAAGCCTGGGGGAGATGTCTTAGTTCCCCCATGCCTGGCGATATAGGTGGGTCTTAAGTAACTTGCGAAAGAGAAGGAGGGTGGGCGACATTCTAATCTCCAGGGGAAGTTGATTCCAGAGGGCCGGGGCTGCCACAAAGAAGGCTCTCCCCCTGGGGCATGCCAAACGACATTGTTTGGTTGACGGGACCCGGAGAAGGCCAACTCTGTGGGACCTTATCGGCCGCTGGGTTTCTTGCGGTAAAAGGCGGTTCCGGAAGTATTCTGGTCCAATGCCATGGTATGGTTAGGAGAGAGCTGAAAAACATTCTCCCTTGCAATTATCAGAGTATATCTATAATGATGCTAATAGGTGCTTGAGTTTTCCAAGATTGTTATCAGGACCCAAGAACCAATAAAGACATCCACCATTTCTTCTGAGCAGTTACTTTTATTGTTCCTCACCACCAGAGAGAACTCTCGCCAAACTATATTGAATATTCTTTGCAGCATCTCCAGTTCAAGCCAAAATTGCGACATGCACTTGAGTGTCGTCAAGATACTAATAATCCCTCATACTGGACCAACTTCTCCCAGTGTTTTTATGGAATGATAAATTCTATAGGGCCAAGCCCAGTGGCACTCGAAAAATGGAGCAAGCAAAGGCTTGACCACTCATCACTATGATTAGTAACTGGAATTGTCCAGTTGGCCAGTCAGGTATGATTGGAATCACTGTTAAATAGTTGATCCTATTGTTACCTGTTGTAGCATGATACTATAGTTGATGATATTATATGTCAGTGAGGGGGTCCAACAGGATGAAGAAAGGCATGTTTCATCCAAGTGCTAATGAAGATTATCCATGTGAGTAGTTCCTTCTCATTATGAGACTTGAACTCTGGCTGCATGGATAATTTGCCTCTTTTAGGGTCCTCTATTGCTGATGCATTGCCTTTTCTTTTTTTAAAAAAAAATGATGATTTTATTTAAAAAATACAACTATAATAAAGAAAACTAATGCAACAATCAAAATATGCATGGTATGTTTGTGTGTATGTTTGGCTTTTATAATAAGGGTTTTTAATTGTTTTATTAAATTGGATTGTTACATGTTGTTTTTATCATTGTTGTTAGCTGCCCCGAGTCTGCGGAGAGGGGCAGCATTCAAATCCAATAAATAACAATAACAATAACAAAATAGAAAGTACAAAAATGAAAAAGAAAGAAAAAATAGAAAATAAAGAAAATAAATAATAAAATAAATATATAAAGAAATGACTTTCCCTTTCATCATAAGTATAAATTTCACTAATTTATCACCCTTATTTAAAAATGCAGCAATATTTTTTTTTTCTGGGGAAAAAGGGGTACCCTAGAGACAGCCCCATCCCCTTTTAAAAAAAATAAAGATGATTTTTTAAAATTAATATATAAGTACATTCTCTTAAACATTTGGTATAAGGTTTGTAATATATATACTATCTTCATTGAGAAAGAGAGGAGTAAAAGAAGCTTTGGTTCCCAATCTTAAGGCATTAAAGAGTCTTCAGAGAGGGGCGGCATACAAATCTAATGAATGAATGAATGAATGAATGAATGAATGAATGAATGAATGAATGAATGAATGATGGTAGAATCCAAGTAAGTTAATGAATGAATGAATGAATGAACGAACGAACGAATGAATGAATGACGGTTGAATCCAAGTAAGTTATTTTCCCTTGCCTTCTCCACTCTCTGAAATGGTTTCAAAGAGGAATTACTATAAATATTTAAAATGAATAAACAAGGCAGAGTGAAACTGGAATGTTAAAGCAGCAAATCCGAGATGAGGTGGGCAGTGTTGAGCGAGGTGTCGGGATCACAGGCAGTTTCCCAAGGAGTCTTCCTATTTCTGGATCTGCTGAAGATCATCAGTTGGCATCACCAATTTCCTAGAGGTTGAATTCCAATCGGTTTTGGGGTTTTTTGGAGATTATGGGATTGACTTCCAAAGAGCAATTTCTGCCAGCCGATCCTAATTGACTCAGGGCAAAAGCACCACCTTTTCAATAATCATTCCCCAGAGTTGCTGTAATTGTAGTGCTGAAATCAGTGCTGTTGACTTGTGATTTGATTTCCTGCCATTTTGAAATAGGAAGTGAGCGAAAGCTGTAATATTAGCTTAACCAAAATGGGGAGGGGGACAACCAGATCCCAAATCAATAAAAAGATGGACTATCCTGGCTCCATCCCTGGGTATGGATAATGCTGCCCATTTTGCCTTATTTCCACCGAAGCCCTTAACTCTCCACAACTTTCCAACTCTGCCAAAAGTTCCTTCCACTGTGAATAGTTAGCTCAATAAATGCTTTAACACCTAGTTTATGAAAGAATTACAATGTGTAATTTTGATGCACCACCATGATATTAAACTCATGTAGGATGTGGTCTCCTAACACTGTCATTGGGCTTTGTGTGTTGTTAAACAATTAATAAATATGCATAGGAGCCCAGTTTAATACTTAAATGGCGGTTTTTCCCCCTTGATCGGAGACAACAAAATTGGGAACTTGCATTTTTGATCAATAATATTTTTTCCTAAAATTTGTTTTTCTAGTACCAACATCTTTAGTACTTATATACCAAGAGGGAGTTGGTACCAAAGGGAATATGTTAAGTGTGTTATGATGCATATTGCTGGTGACAGTTCATGATATAATGGTCAGTGTCACGTGAAGACTAGGTAAACAATAACTGACTAAAACACTGTAATGAGGCAAAAATGCCTTTCAGGAAGATAGTGGATTCAATTAAATTTTCTGACATGGATGCAGTGGGAAGATTTGAAAACGTTTAGCTCAGACTTTGGGCATTCTCAAACTGAGGCCTGATGCCTTGACTTTTGTAATGTTTGGATTATTTTTCCCCTTTGTTTCTTGATCTATTGTTTGCTTTTATGGTCACAAAATTAGGTAGCATGTACTCACATGTTTTCAGGTAACAGATTTAGGACAGAGTTAAAAATAGGTAACTCATTAGGCAATTAATTTATACTTTTATACCTTGTTCCGTGCAAAATAAGATATCCCCCAATAATAAGCCCAATCGGGCTTTTAAGTGCATGACAATAAAGACAGGGTCTTATTTTCCCAGGAAACCACAATAAATATCTACTTTTTCTGTATCCAGTGACAAAATGTAAAGACTCTTTAGATCTTGTTTCCTAATCTATTTAGTCCTATCCATTGCCCATTTCTTTGAACCTTTGCTTCATGTTTAAATCAGAGATTTTTTGTAGTAAATTGATCTTTCAATTTACTATTAATTTTACACCAAAAAAGTGGTGTCAGCTAACAACTCTGAATGTGGCATAATGCAAAGGTTTATAGTCATTTTAATTGCTTTGTGGTGATTTTCTATTTTGATTACATTTTAATTATGGTTAGTAGAGATAACTCTTTTTTTAAGGAAGGATAATTATTACAATTAATTATATCCCGTTTTATCAAGTAGGCGTGCCCTCAAGTTAAAATGCAGTTGATTATATTAGGGCTTGCTCAACATATGTTATAACTCATTGGATACACTGGGGTTTATTTCAAAATAAATATATACAATTGCACTTAAAAATAGAATTTTCTGTCTCTATAAAAAGAAGTCTTCTATTAAAACACTCCAAGCCAGTAGAAGTATATGCAGAAATCAATTGTTAAGGTAGGGAGCAATTTATTCAATATACATTTTACTTTGGAGATAATTAATTTTAATGCCATATAATTTTAATTTGGAACTGCAGTTTACATAGCCAAATATTGAATGTGATGTTTAATTCAAAAATACTTTAAATTTTCCTTTGGAACACCAAAATACTTACAAAGGTACCTATATATGTGTGTGTGTGTAGCTTAAGAAGCACCAACAGCATTATATGAGAGAAATAACTTTCAAATAATTCATTGCTTGGAAGAGATTCATTCAAATTGCATATATTGCAGGAATATATTATTTATATTTTTGAGTTGCCTTAAAAAATAAACTGATGCAGAAAATAATCAGAGTGTGACGGCAAAATGGAAAACTGGAGGAAATTGCCCATCCTCTAAAGTAGTCACTGAATTGCTCTCTCAAATTCAGTATCTACAAATAGAAACAAAGATCCAGACCACAGTCGATGCAGTGTGTTTGTGTGCATTTGGATTACGTCCTTTACTTGAGAGATGAGCTACAGTAAAGAGAGTAAAGAGAGATTATTAGATTTAGAGATGATGGTAAGCTTTTAAAGCTGTCTGTACTTGCTGAAGGAAGGGGGAAGTTTCTTTTTTCTTTCCTCTTCCTTTTTTTCTTTTTTTTGTCTTTTTCCACATTTTTTATTTTTCTCTGTAGTTTTTTGTATTTATTTTTATAGAAAAATAGATGTCTGACGGCAGAAACAGACCTCATGGTCCATCTAGTCTGCCCTTATACTATTTTCTGTATTTTATCTTAGGATGGATATATGTTTATCCCAGGCATGTTTAAATTCAGTTACTGTGGATTTATCTACCACGTCTGCTGGAAGTTTGTTCCAAGGATCTACTACTCTTTCAGTAAAATAATATTTTCTCATGTTCCTTTTGATCTTTCCCCCAACTAACTTCAGATTGTGTCCCCTTATTCTTTTCTGTTGTGGTTAGCTCTGGCCCAGCTCCTGCCCCAAGGACTGTGGAGGTGGAGGTGGGGGAAACATCCAAATGTCACAGGCCTGTTTTGCTGCCGACAGAGTCGGTCAGTGAATTATCATCTGAAGAAGGAAGTGTCTGTGAGATGGAAGAGTGGGGTCTGGCAGACAGCCCAGGAAGAAGCCAGTCCTCATTATCTTCAATAGACTCTGATGAGGAAACAATAATAGACCCACACATGCGTAAAGTATTACAGGCAATAAGAGAGTCCACCTGTGGTTGGGTGGGGTTCAAGTAATTAGGGCTGCTGTTAAATGGGCAGCGTGCCGGCCTCGCAGTGTGGAAGATTATCTGATCGTACTTGTGGACCTTGACTTGCTGTTCAGGCTTGTTCTCAGGACTCTGTTTGGATTTCAGGACTTTGACCATAAATCATAGTGAGTTTTTACAACGTCTGAAGAGTAGTGGCTGTGACGAATTTCACAGTTACTGGTTAATTGACTGCAGTTTTATTGTCTTTGTTATCTCACTGCATTCAAGTCTGTTTTGTTTTTACAAGAAATCCCTTTGAATTTAAAAAGGGAGTTTTGCTTCTATTTTTCTTTGGATAAAGAAACCATTGTTGCATTTTCCCGCGTGTGTGTGTCTGTTTTAGCTACTTTTACCTTTAATTGAAGGCTTGTGTCATAAGCCGGCAGAACTTTTCATTCATAATTCTCAATAATTTTTTGGGAAATATTAATTGTTAACATATTAACAATGTCTCTGGTGACATTCTCTCCCATCCAGAGACATGCTTGAGTAAATCATTATGGGGCACTGAAAGACCTAAATCTGAGGAAGTAAGGCATGATTTTAGAACCAACAACTGAATTACTATCCTCTATACCAGGGTTTCCCAATCGTGGCAACTTGAAGATATTTGGATTTCAACTCCCAGAATTCCCCAGCCAATGAATGCTGGCTGGGGAATTCTGGGAGTTGAAGTCCAGATATCTTCAAGTTGCCAAGGTTGGGAAACACTGCTCTATACCAGTGATGGCGAACCTTTTTTTCCTTGGGTGCCGAAAGGGCGTGGGCACATGCTATCACACATGCACAAGTGCCCACACCCATAATTCAATGCCTAGGGAGGCCAAAAACAGCTTCCCCCGCCCCCAGGGAAGCCCTCTGGAGGCCAGAAACAGCCTGTCCCCCAACTTCTGGTGGGCCCATAGACTCATGTTTCACCCTCCCCAGACTCCAAAGGCTTCCCTGGAGCTGGGGGAGGGTAAAAATAACACCCCCCCATGCTCTCTGGAAGCCAAAAATGCCCTCCCAGAGCCTCTGTGTGATTAAAAAAAAATCAGCTGACCAGCACACACATGCAGGTTGGAGCTGAGCTAGGGCGATAGGTCGTTTGCCAGCAGATATGGCTCCACGTCCCACCTGTGGCACCGTGCCATAGGTTCGCCATCACTGTTCTATACCTTTGAATCCAGGTAGTCCTAGACTTGCGACCATTCATTGACTGACCGTTCAAAGTTACAGTGGCACTGAAAAAAAATGTGACTAATGACCTTTTTCACCTGTGTGACCATTGCAGCATCCATGTAGTCACATGTTGAAAATTCAGGCACTGTCCATGTATTTATGACGGTTGCAGTCCTTTCATCATCTTTTACAACCTTCTGACAAGCAAAGTCAATGGGGAAGCCACACTGACTTTACAATGTGTTGCTAACTTAAGAACTGCAGTGATTCTCTTAACAACGGTGAAAAGACAGAGCGTAAAATGGGGCAAAACTCACTTAACAACTGTCTTGCTTAGCAACAGAAATTTTGGGCTCAACCCTGGGTGTAGGTCGAGGAAACATTGTAGGTGCCCTGCAAACAAAGCATAAACAATGAAAAATACCTTTGATAAGTGTCAAATTAATAAGCACCTGTCAAAACAATAGACACAATATAGTAATGCTTGGATCTGAAGTAAGGCAATTGAAATGAACAGCTAAGTATAAGTTGTAAACTTCATCAAAGTTTGGGAGGTTGATTTTTTTCTTCAGTTACATAGGGCTTGTGCTCTCCAAATACAATATAGCTATATTAGAAGACATTATTATTGTGTGATTGTGTTCTCTTTTCCTTTTGTATATCCTCTGTGGCTACTCAACAGTGATTATATATTTATTTATTTGTTTTATTTATTTATTCAATTTTTATGTTGCCCTTCTCCTTAGACTCAGGGTGGCTTACAACATATTAGCAATAGCACTTTTTAACAGAGCCAGCATATTGCCCCCCACAATCCGGGTCCTCATTTTACCCACCTCGGAAGGATGGAAGGCTGAGTCAATATCTATAGCAGTATATGTTATGAGTGGAGGACGAATGTCATTGCCCTCTACAGCTAAATTTTGTCAGTAATTAAATTTATTTGATTTATGCACCACCCATAAAGCTAGAGGGACTCTAGGAAGCTTACAAACATTAAGCTTCTACGTTTTTGAAATGAGAAAACATTTTGAATTTAAGACACTTAGAACTGAAATGCTGCATCCCATACCAGATAAAGTGTCCCAAGGCCATTTTAACCATTCAGAAGTATCCTAAGCTGTGCAAAGCGACCAGGTTTGCAAGTTAGAATCCTTGAAGAATGGTGAGGATAGTATCAGTAATATTTGGGCAAAATTAAAATACCATTTTAAATTTGAAAGAAAGCTTTCTGAGCTTGAAACTAGATTTTTCTTGCAAATGGCTCAAATTCAAAAGATTGCACACACAATTTATATTCTCACTAATGTTTCCCTATTTATACATCATAGCAAACTATGGTCCGTGTATAAAACAACTGGCTGGAGCATGGAAGCTGTGACCACAAGACAGCAGAAGATAAAATTCTGTAGTTTTTCCTCTTAAGCACTGAAAATGATGCCTGGATTGATTAGTTTTTTGTTTTGTTAAGTTTCTCACTCTCTTTTTTTCCCTGCCCAGTAATTTTTTTAGGGGAAAAAATAAGTTGCAACTTTTCAAAATTTTATTTTGGTAGTTGTTTACACTTTGGAGCCAGCTGCTTTTCAAAAATTTAGTAAAAACATACATGAAAATGTAACTTTCTGCCTTTTTATAAGACACTCAAAGGGAAACTCTTGGTGAGCATGAATTTTTAATTGATTTCTATTACTTTTTCTTCTTTTCCCCCCAAATCTTTTCCAATTAAAACAGTACTATTAAACTGGATGATGAAAACAGAACATAAATTGAAGATAGAACTCCACGGAGAAATAGGAGCTTAAGATAATTAGAGCTTTCTACCTTTATACCTGTTTTTTTAAGAAAATGTGTCTAGGTGTATTTTTTTCCTCATTACTTCTAATCTACTCCTTAGGGAAGTTCAGTAACTATCTGAAGGCAGTGGTTGTTCTTATAGCTTGTATCTACAGATTTTATTTAAAAGCTCTCAAGAATACCTTTCTGAAGATTGCCTTCCTTTTAAAACCATCACCCCCATTTCAAATATAAAAGGTAGTGTGATAGGGATAAGGTTTTATAGTGTAAATGTCTGATGCAAGTTTCTGTGAACAAACCAATACTGTTTAGAGCAGTGTTTTTCAACCAGTGTGCCACGGCACACTAGTGTACCATGAGACATGGTCAGGTGTGCCGCGAAGCTCAGAAAGAGAAAGAAAGCAAGAGAGAGAAAGAGATAGAGAGAAAGAGAACAAGAGAGAGAGAGAAAGCAAGAGAGAGAGAGAAAGCAAGAGAGAGAGAAAGAAAGCAATAGAGAGAGAAAGAGAGGGAGGGAAGGAGAGAGAGAGAAAGAGCAAAAATGAGAGGAAGGAAAGAAGAGAAAGAAAGAGGGATGGAGAGAGAAAGAAGGAAGGGAGAGAGAGAGAAATAGAGCAAAAGGGAAGAAGAGAGAGAGATAATTCTTTTGTCCACCCTCCCCCCACTCAATGTGCCCCAGGGTTTCGTAAATGTAAAAAATGTGCCGCGGCTGAAAAAAGGTTGAAAATCACTGGTTTAGAGTATATGGTAAAAGATCACATAAGTGGCAATTAATTTTGAGCATCCACACTACAACATCTTGCAGCTGATATAGATATGCCCAAATGTAAGCAGGATCCAAGATGAAAAAGATAGAAGTTTTCAAGGAGAGGCCAGGCAGCAATTTGTCCAGAATGGTATAGAGCAGGAGTGGCAAATTTGATTTCATTGAAGACTGCATCAGGGTTATGTTTGACCTCGGGAGGACTTAGTGAGCATGGCAAGGGTGAGTGTCACCAGCTTGACATCACTCGTGTGGGTGTCTGTGGTGGCCTGAGCATTCTGCCAATTAAAAACAGAACTTAGGTGTTGTGGTTGGCTCTGGCCCAGCTCCTGCCCCAAGGAATGTGGAGGTGGATGCAGGGGAAACATCAACATATCATAGGCCTGTTTTATTGCCGACAGAGTCAGGTAGTGCAGTTTCCTCGGATGAAGAAGAAGGTGGGGGTGACCTGGAAGAGGGGGGCTTGGCACACAGCCCAGGAAGCCAATCTCCATTATCTTCAGTCGATTCGGATGAGGAAGTGTTTGACCCACGCAGGCGCAGAATTATGCATCGAAGAGACCAATTGAAGAAATATTACAGAAGATAAGAGAGGCCACCTGTGTTTGGGTGGGGCTCCAGCAATTAGAGCTGCTGATATAAATAGCAGCGTGCTGGTTTGGCCGTTGTGGAAGATTATCTGATCATTGTTTCTTCAGGACCGTGCTTTGCTGTTTCCGGCAGAACATTAGGCGGTCAAAAACAGAGTTTGGGAGGGCTGCATGCAGCCTCCCTGATATTTTTTGCTGGCAGAGACACCTCAGAACATTCTTTCATTGTTTCCAGGGTAGCCCCGCGGGCCAGATCTAAGCACCCCATAGGCTGGATGCAGCCCACAGGCCTTGAGTTTGCTACCCCTGCTATAGAGTCTCCTGCTTGAGCAAGGGGTTGGATTAGGAGATCTCCAAAGTCCCTTCCAACTGTTACTATATTATTTAAGATCTCTTCATTATTAGTTTGCATAAAAGGTAAACAGTTCCAAATCTTGATAAAATTCAGGCAGGAATTTTTAATAGTAATATTGGCTGAGCTGTCAAACAATCATACCAGTGCTGGAGGAAGGCTGGTTGTGGAGGAGCAGGGAGATTTTTATTTGATTTATCTTCAGTTCCCTTGCTCTATTCCAGACTTCTTAGCTTGGAAAAAAAATGAACAAGAGCGGACATGATGAACACATATAAAATCATGCCTAGCATAGAAAATGTGAAAAGGGATAAGATTTTTTTTCTCTGTTTCAGATAATTAAGGCTGTGCCTTAAATTCCATGGAAAGAATTTTGCAAGACAAAAAGAAGCATTTCTTCACACATAATTAACCTGTGATAATGACTAACTTGAATGGCTTTAAAGAAGAGTGGATCAATTTACAGTGGACAAATCTAGCAAGGGATGTTGAATTTGATGATACAGTTTAAATTGGAAAGAAATTAGGCATAATGTGATAGGATTTACAATCCCGAGAACATTTTGAATTGTTTCCCAGTTCTTAAGAGTAATAAACTGCAGTTATTCTGGTTCCATTATATACGCATTTCCATTTCCATTTTTGTTTGTTTAAGTTTCAACAGTATGAACACTGAAAGAGATTATGATAGATGTGCAAGCGCATCATTGGAAAAATATTGACAACAATAGCTATTGTCTCAAAATCTGTTGTGTTTCCTAACAATAGATGAGACCTGCATTGTCAAATATATCAAAATTGTAAGATAAAGGGTGTTGTGGTTGGCTCTGGCCCAGCTCCTGTCCGAGAGAATGTGGAGGTGGAGGCAGGGGAAACATCAACATGTCCTAGGCCTGTTTTGTTGCCGGCAGAGTCAGGGAGTGCAGTTTCTTTGGATGAAGAAGGTGGGGGTGACTTGGAAGAGGGGGGCTTGGCACACAGCCCAGGAAGCCAATCACCATTATCTTCGGTCGATTCGGATGACGAAGTGTTAGACCCACGCAGGCGCAGACTTATGCATCGAAGAGACCAATTGAGAAAATATTACAGGAGATAAGAGAGGCCACCTGTATTTGGGTGGGGCTTCAGTAATTAGATCTGCTGCTATAAATAGCGGCTTGCTAGTTTGGCCGTTGTGGAAGATTATCTGATCGCAGTTCTTCAGGATTGTGCCTCTCTGTTTCTGAACTTTTTTTGTGGATTTTTAACGCCTTTGACACCAAAGCAGAGTAAAGTGTGTGTGTTTCACTTCATGGGAGGAAGGATGTTTCTTCACAGCTACTAGCTAAGTACTTAAGGACTGATTAAGGGACTTGTACAGCCTGCAAGGTTGTTTTCGGGAAGAGTGCTCTTTGCAATACAAAAAGGGTGCTTTGTTTCTTTTGAATTTTGTGATAAAGGACATTGTTTTGAATTTTCAAATGTGTGTGTCTGAAATTTGTACCCGTGAATTTTTGGGAGGCTTCTACCAGAGAGCCTGGCAGAACACAGGGTATATTCACATATGAGTGATTGTTAAGTTTTGCGATGGAAAAAAATATTTATTGAGGGAAGATACATTGATGCATGTAATTTGAAACAGTGGATTGAGATCCTGGAGAGGGAGAACTTTGGACAACTTAGTAGTTTTAATTTAATAAAAAAGAGGCTTGTGCAAGAATGAGAGTGCTATGAAGGCTCACTTTCTCAGACATACAGAGATGAAGTGCAAGCAAAGCCCAGCATGAATTTTGAGAGTAGTTCACAGAATTGACCTTCACCAGTGACTCATGCAGGCAAAGTGCTCTGAAAACTGACTCCTGCTTTGTACTTTCATTGGCAAAAATGTAGAGCAAAGTTCAGAGATGGCTAGACCAGTGATGATAAACTTTTTTTTGGCTCGGGTGCCCAAAGAATATGTGTGAGCATGAAAGTGTGTGCATGTGTGCCCACACCCATAATACAATTCCATCCACCTGCGCATGCACACAACCCTGCACTGCCCCCTGCACATGCGTACAACCTCACACACTGCCCCATGCGCATGTGCACAGGCCTCACTAAATTCCGGTTGGCACATTGGACTGTTTTTCACCATCCCTAGAGTTCAGGAGGCTTTCCTGAAATGAGGGGAAAGCAAAAACAGCTGAAAAGAAGCCCGAGAATCAGCTGAGTAGCCTGCACATGCTAGAGCTGACACAAGGCAATGCCTCGTGTGTTCTCAGATATGACTCTGTGTGCCATCTGTGGCACCTGTGCCATAGGTTTGCCCTCACTGGGCTAGACCCTTTCCAAACCATCTGCAAACTTTAGAAGTTTTATTTATTGTTGATTCTGTATTTTAGTTTCATTCATCAGGGCTGTCGGTCATCCAAATTTATTTAAGGAGTTTGAGATATCTGAAGTTAGGACTGGATATCCAGGTAGTCCTCGCTTAACAACAGTAAATTGGGATCAGCAACTCCGTTGCTAAGTGATATAGTTATAAAACACAACAACACAACTTTGTTGACTTAACGGTAGCAAGTCTTCGGAGAGGGGCGGCATACAAATCTAATATATTATTATTATTATTATTATTATTATTATTATTATTATTATTTATTTATTTATTTATTTATTTATTTTGTCCAATACACAATGAGGGTTTTAGTGGGTATATATCTATATACACATAGTAAAATACATTACAAAGGTTATAGAGGAGATACTCATAGTAAAATATATCTAAGAAATAATAGAAAAGAAGGTATAGTAATAGAACGTATCAATGAAAGAATAGAAGAAGAGATATAGGAATAGAAGAAAGGTATAGGAGATATAGGAGAGCAATAAGACAGGGGACGGAAGGCACTCTAGTGCACTTGTACTCGCCCCCTTACTGACCTCTTAGGAATCTGGATGGGTCAACTGTACATAATCTAAGGGTAAAGTGTTGGGGGTTTGGGGATGACACTATGGAGTCCGGTAATGAGTTCCACGCTTCGACAACTCGGTTACTGAAGTAATATTTTTTACAGTCAAGTTTGGAGCGGTTAATATTAAGTTTAAATCTGTTGTGTGCTCTTGTGTTGTTGGGGTTGAAGCTGAAGTAGTCGCCGACAGGCAGGACGTTGCAGCATATGATCTTGTGGGCAATACTTAGATCTTGTTTAAGGCGTCTTAGTTCTAAACTTTCTAGGCCCAGAATTGAAAGTCTAGTCTCGTAGGGTATTCTATTTCAAATGGAGGAGTGAAGGACTCTTCTGGAGAAGTATCTTTGGACATTTTCAAGGGTGTTAATGTCTGAGATGCGATATGGGTTCCAAACAAATGAGCTGTATTCGACGATGGGTCTGGCAAAAGTTTTGTAAGCTCTGGTAAGTAGTGTGAGATTGCCAGAGCAGAAGCTACGTAGGATTAGGTTTACTACTCTTGAAGCCTCCTTGACTATGTTGTTGCAGTGGGCTTTGGCACTTAAATCTTTTGTTGTTGTTGATGATGTTTTTGTTGTAGTTGTTGTTGTTATTGTTATTATTATTAATAATAATAATAATAGTGGAAGTCCCAGTTGCCATTGTTAGTTGTATTTTGCACAATTGACAAATGTCCCACATCACTTGAACACCATTTGTGAGCTCCTGAGGGCTTTCCCATTGACTTTGCTTATGCAAGCCAGCAATGAAGGTTGGATATGGCAATCAGGTGACTGCCAGATGCCACAACACCATAGTTGCCTGCCAGTTGCCAAGCATCTGAATCGCAATCATGTGGTCTACAGCAACACTGCAACAGCAAGAACCTTGTCTTAAGTCCCTTCATTCACCACTGTTGTGAGCTTCAAGAATCACTGAACAAATGGTTATTTCTCGAGAGGATGGGAATAAGAGATTTTTAAATGCACTCATTCCAAAATTACCAGCTCCTTTTACATTCGGTGGTAAGAATTGAAGCTATTGAAATTTTAAAAAATGGATAAAAAATGCAACAGACTGCAGAGGTCTCTGCTGAGGTGTTACAAAAAAGGTTAAGCTCTCCAGGGAAACAGTTTTGCCCTTTACAACAATAAAAGGTCTGTTTCTCTGGTGAATTTAACATTTTTTGCAACACTTCAAGCAAGATTCCCTCTTTCTCTTTTTTCTTTCTCCTCCATCTAGGTGTTTTCTGTCCTTTTTTCTTCTTTTCACAAATAAGCTGTCTCTTCTTTCCCATCTCCCTCCTGGAGTTTGTGTTAGTGCATTTATCACTGGATAGAGGGGCATGGGCAAAATTGAATTTTTCCATTAGGTTACAAATGTATGTTATAAATAACATACATTAAGATGGCAGTCAGTTAATTTTATAAATGGGATGTTGTGCTTTATAATTAATTAATATTCATTTCATTGTGTATAAGAATACATAGTTGTGAATGTGCCCACATATATCAGATAGGTCTCCAGGCTTATTCTCAAATGGCTATGCAACTTTAAACTTCAACACATTGGAAAATATCTCCAAGGTTTTTGTCCGGATCTTATTTTTCTGTCTGCTTTCCCTTTTTGATGTGAGATCACATTAAGTTCAAAGTCCTCATTTTTAAATATGGTACTATAATATTAATAGATGGATTATAAATGTTATAAACCTCCTAGTAAGCACTTTAAGGGGAAAGCAACATAGTCACTTTAAAGGCTACTTCATACAATATATATTTGCATTTCAAAGAATTCCAAGTATTTGCTTACACCAGGGGTCCCCAACCACCGGGCCGCGGACCAGTACCGGGCCGCGGGGCATGTTGCACCGGTCCGTGGAGTCAGCAGCTGCCGGCCCTCATGCCGCCACCCCCTCCCTCCAGCGCTTCGCCTCCCGCTGGGCAAGAGGCCTCGGGAGGCAGGTTCTGTCGGCCACAGGACGATGGACAGAGGGGCGGGAAGGACTGAGAGGCTCAAGCCTCTTTTGGCTTCTGCCGCGGGGCGCTTTTGCGTTTTTGGCTGGGGGGAGGCAGGAGGGCCAGCCTGACCCCCTGTCTCTAGCGCTTAGCCCCCGCTGGGCAAGAGGGCTTGGGAGGCAGGTTCTGCCGGCCACAGGGCGATGGCGGGAAAGAGGGGCGGGGAGGACCAGCACCCCCATGCTTAATCCCGCCCCCAACCACACCCCTTTCCGCCCCCACCGGGCCATAGAAAAATTGTCTTGCTGAAACTGGTCCCTGGTGGAAAAAACGTTGGGGACCACTGGCTTACACAGTACAAGGAAGCTTTTTATGCAGAGGAAATTATCCTTTAAGACCAGCTTGCTGACTTCATGGGTGAGGAGCTTTTTTGACAGTCATATGATAGATGCACTTTTCCATTGTTTTCTTCTGGAATTTTTTCTTCTTTGGGATTTTTTGCTCTAAACTCAGTATAAGGGAATCTTTGCCATGGTAAGGGGAGATTGAATCCAGACAGAAGTGTTTTTACTATAAATTGCTTCTGATGACAAGGATAACTTATTTCTGCTAATTACAATGTAATCCAAATATACAGTATGTCACGGCTAACATAATTCATGTTGTAGCCTTCTCAAGGAGAATGTAGAAACAAGCAGAGATGCTTCTCTGCATGACTTTTGAGTGACCCCCCCCCCTAAAAAAACATTATTGACACTAGAGCAAAACTTGTTTGCTCAAAACTTAAATAAAACAAACCTTTGATTTTAGGTTTTTAATTATTAGAATAATGTTATTATAGAAACAGCTCGAAATGTTGAGAAATGTGAAGCAAAAGGTTGAGGTTATAATTTTTTAAAAAATTTAAAAAAGTTGGAATTTGCTACCTTTTTCCTTTTTTTCTCTTTGAATCCTTCTTTGTTTCTCTTAGCTTTCTAACTTTTTTTTTGGGGGGGGGTGTATTTTTATCTATAGTAATAACAATAGCACTTAGACTTATATACCACTTTACTGTGCTTTACAGCCCTCTCTAAGGGGTTTACAGGGTCAGCATATTACCCCCAGCAAGTTTGGGTCCTCATTTTACCCATCTCAGAAGGATGGAAGGATGAGTGAACCTTGAGCCTGGTGAGATTGGAACTGCTGAATTGCAGACAGCTGGCAGTCAACAGAAGTAGTCTGCAGTACTGCACTCTAACCACTGCAAACTGTTTCATTTCATTTAAAGTTAGTTAGTTAAAGTACATTTCTAAGATTAATCTATGTAATCTTTTTCCTTCCATCAATGAAAAATTATAAAATATTAACGTAAAATACAGAAAACACATTGCAGTGTTTCTAGATTGAAGGAACATATCTGCTCCAGAAAAGATGCCCTATTCTCTATATTTTTCCATTTCCATATTTTTTCATTACCAGATGGACATACTTGGGCAAAAGTGTTTGAAGAAGCATAAATACTTTCAAATTCCAGATACGCCTCAAAGTGTGTGTCATATATAGGTAGTCTTCGAGTTACAATTGTAATGGAGTCTGCAGTTGTGATCATGTGACAGTTGTAAAGCAGGCCATTGTATGACTGAACCCAGTTTGATGAGTTTTTTGTGATGATTGTTAAGCAAATGCCATCATCATTAAGCGAAAGTGGTCATGATTCACAATGGGCTAATTTTGGCTGGAAGTGTTCTGTCAAGCTCTCTGGTAGAATCCTCCCAAAAATGCACAGATACAATTTCAGACACACACACGTTTGAAAATTCAAAACAATGTTCTTTATAATGAAAATTCACTTAACCTAAGCCCTCTTTTGGTATAGCAAAGAGCACTCGTCTCCAAACAAACTGTTAATTTGTACAAGTCCCTTATCAGTTCTGTGATACTTAGTTTGCAGGTGTGAGGCAATTCACACTCCTTCTCCTTTCACAAAGTGAAACACACTTTGCTCTGGTTTAGTTTCAAAGCGGGGGAAAATCAGCACACAAAAGGTCAAAGTCAGTAAAGCAGTCACGAAACACAACGATCAGATAATCCTCCGCAATGGCCAAACCCACAGGCTGCTATTTATAGCAGCCTCATTAATTACCACAGCCCCACCCAACCACAGGTGGCCTCATTTTCTTTGATAATAATCTCTCAGTTGTTGTTGCCTATGCATCGCTCTCCGCATGCGTGGCTGTATCATTAACTCTTGTTCTGAATCCAAGGAGGAGCTAGATAATTGATCTCCTTCTGAGCTGTCTGCCACACTCTCCTCCTCCCTCACACTCATGTCTTCTTGGTCAGAGGAGCCTTCATTATCAGATTCCACCGGGGGGGCGGGGGCAAAACAGGCCTGCAGCATGTGGATGTCTCCCCCACATCCACAGTCCTTGGGGCAGGAGCAGGGCCAGAGCTAACCATAACAGGAAGTTGAAGCAAATTGAAGTCACATGACCATAGGGCACTGCAATCCATTGAAATCTGTGATTAGTTGCTGAACACCCAAAATGCATCATACTTTGGAACCATCTTGAATTTAGCTTTTTGGGGAGGGATGGTGGTGTATGTTATAAATTGAGGACTACCTCTACTCTAGAGTACATGTAACCTTAATCAAGAAGGAAGAGCTGGATTTTGATAGAAGTGTGTGCTGGTTTTCATTTCCGCAAATACTTACCAGGAAGGGGGAAAAGATGTAAGGATGTCCTTCAGCAGGAGTCACACCACAAGTGTATATATATGTAGAATAGGATTAGATTTAATTTTCGTTTAATAGTTCATGAAGTCATCTTTTGCTTTTCACCAAAGACTGATGAGGAAGGAATGTGCTTTAATATATTGAACTGAGGAAGGAACTAAAAAAAACTCTCAGTCATTCATAAGAGATAGGTAGACAATCCCAATTTTTAAAATTAATCTTAAAACCAAATATAATAGGAAAATAGATGAATAGGTAAATTATTGAATGTTATGCAATATATTTGCATATGTTCGCTGATTGTGAGATTTGCACAAATTTCTTAAAATCCAGAACTTTATGTGAAGAAAGTTTTAAAATGAGCATTGTCCTCTTTTTTTAGATTTGACATGGCATGGATCACACTGAGTGAAAGGGTAATTGTAATAAATAAATAAGAAGAGTTGACAAACCAGGACTTATATCCACAACTTATCCTGGAAAGATTAGTTTGTAATTTGGGTTGAATAATAAAACATGCCTGGATAAAAGTGGCCTTTGATAGAGATCTTGATCTTAGAAAGCAAATATGGCTCAATCGATGTTAGTGCTTAAAAGGAAGAGTAGGCATTCAGGTACACTGGAAAGTTAAAAAGAAAATTCTCGAAGAAGGCAATGGGCAAATTATTTTCTTGAAGGAGATAACTTTTTAGGTATATTCCAGATATAGCATCAAATTTGACTGTGGATTGTGAAAAAAATAGCAGATGGAATTCAGTGCATAGATATATACCTGGCATTAGTTTGAAAGATACTGTTGGATATACAGTAATAGTGCCTTATCCGCCCTGCTGATTAATTCTCGTGGAGTCTTTTTCAGAGATAAGGTTGAGGAATGTATTCAGTATAAACTGAAGGCATTTTCTCTGGAAATACCTCGGGGGTATATTCTACCATCAGCAGTTGATGAGTCTGTGGGGGCCATTTTAAAGCTTGAGTCGTTTTACCTTTTTATGTTCTGAGAGCCTGAAAGTAATGAAAGTACAGAGTCAGTTTATCTCTCTGTCATCATTGTACTCCACAAAATTGATTATTAGAATGGTATTTTCAATAAAAAGTTCTCAATAGTGAATTTTCCTCAAAGAGGCCTAACAAACTTGACGTTAGGAGTACTTGAGCTAGCTATGACCAGTGGCATGGTAGCAGGAGGCTATTAGAACCAGTCATAGTTAAGAGAAATGGATACAGTTAGAATACAAGCTATTTGAGCAGTTATAGATGATATTCCTCTTCCAATGCCGGAGAGCATGGAGGTAATCCGTAATGTGTTTGTTTTTAACCACTCAGAACCAGTTTGACGGATAGAGTGTCATTACGTCTTTAATGGAAGTTGTGTTTGCTTCTTGTCTGAACACAATGGCAGGCAGGCCTCTTTTAAAGCAGTCCTGGTAATAACCTTGTTGTCAATATTCCCAAGCAAATAATATTGGAGTAATTCCACAATAATTATATGGGACAGGTCCATTTGAGGGGCAGGATATAACAGAGCTGGCGGTACTTCAGGCCCAAAAGGTTACCCATGTAATACCATGGTCTGCAAACTGTAGTGGTTGCCAGTTTGCTTCCAGATGGTGGTAATTATCTTTAAAGTCCTTCATGCATGGGCCCAGGTTATTTAAGTCAGTGTTTCCCAAACTTGGCATCTTGAAGATATCTGGACTTCAACTCCTAGAATTCCGCAGCCAGCATTTGCTGGCTGGGGAATTCTGGGAGTTGAAGTCCAGATATCTTCAAGTTGCCAAGGTTGGGAAACACTGACTTAAGGAACGGTCTCATCCAATTGGGATTAGCTCACCTTACCATGTTGGCAGAGGAGGCATGCTGTGGGAACTCCATCAGCCAGGACAGTGTTTCCCAAACTTCTGACATATATGTACCCCTTCTATAATTTTCGTAACGCTTAGTACCCCTCATCAAAAAAAAAAAAGGATGTATTTTAATAACAATCAAAATATATTTATTTTTTTTCTTTTTTGGTACATACACAAAATAATAATAAATGAAAAATAAAATTATTCATAATAAAATATAAGTAAAAGTTATATTATAAATAACATTTATTTGGATCAATGAGAAGGATGAAATTGTGCTGAGATGACAGATCATCATTATTTGGTTCCCTGGTTGTTAATTTTGATCTGAGATGCGGTTCCACATCCAATAATTGTATTGGCAGTTCTGTGTTATCAAAAAATTCAGAAGAGAAGAATTTAGGGGTAGTGATTTCTGACAGTTTCAAAATGGGTAAACAGTGTAGTAAGATGGTAGGGAAAGCAAGTAGAATGCTTGGCCGCATAGCTGGAGGTATAACAAGCAGGAAGAGGGAGATTGTGATCCCGTTGTATAGAGCGCTGGTGAGACCACATTTGGAATACTGTGTTCAGTTCTGGAGACCTCACCTACAAAAAGACATTGATAAAATTGAACGGGTCCAAAGACGGGCTACCAAAACGATGGAAGGTCTTAAGCATAAAACTTATCAGGAAAGACTTAATGAACTCAATCTGTATAGTCTGGAGGACAGAAGAGAAAGGGGGACATAATTGAAACATTTAAATATGTTAAAGGGTTAAATAAGGTTCAGGAGGGAAGTATTTTTAATAGGAAAGTGAACACAAGAACAAGGGGGCACAATCTGAGGTTAGTTGGGGGAAAGATCAGAAGCAACATGAGGAAATATCATTTTATTGCAAGAGTAGTAGATGCTTGGAACAAACTTCCAGCAGACGGGGTTGGTCAATCCACAGTAACTGAATTTAAACATGCCTGGGATGAACATATATCCATCCTAAGATAAAATACAGGAAATAGTATAAGGGCAGACTAGATGGACCATGAGGTCTTTTTCTGCCATCAATCTTCCATGTTTCTAATGCTGAAAAAGCAACTTCACATAAATATGAAGTTGGAAAAGGCAAGATGTATTTCAGAACTTTTTCTGAATGTGTGCCCCCACTAAACTCTTCCCGTATCCCTGGGGGTATATGTACCACACTTTGGGAAACACTGAGCCAGGGTATTCTAGCTGGTGGAGTCCAGAAGAAGAGCCTTTTCTGCCATTGCCCCTGGAACATTTTGCCCCATGGGGTGAAGTCAGTTTTAATCCTCCTGACCTTCTGTAAGAAGTTAAAGTCCTAACTCTGCCAATTGGTTTGGGATTCCAAAGGAGGAGCTTCACGTTGGGGGTGGTTGATAGATTAATATTAGATCCCATCTCTCCCTAGCTCATCCTGCTTCCTCCCTTCCCACATTTTAGGTATTATCTTTTGTCTTTTTATATTATATTAGTTTATATATACAGTTTTATCTTTTAAAATTGTAAGCTGCCCAGAATTACCCTATGGGAAGATGAGTGAAGAAAGAAAGAAAGAAAGAAGGAAGGAAGGAAGGAAGGAAGGAAGGAAGGGGAAGAGGAGGAAGAAGAAGAAGAAGAAGAAGAAGAAGAAGAAGAAGAAGAAGAAGAAGAAGAAGGGAAGTGAGGAAGAAGAAGAAGAAGAGAAGGGAAGGGAAGGGAGGAAGGAAGAGGAAGAAGAAGGAGGAGGAGGGAGGGAAGGACGGGAGTTAGGGAGAGAGGGAGGGAGGAGAGAGAAAGAGAGAAAGAAAGAAAGAAAGAAAGAAAGAAAGAAAGAAACTGCAGCATCCTTTTTGCAGAGAATTCAGAAATTTCAGTCACTAGAGAAATTGCCAAGTAGTTTGTGGGGAAACCCACATTTCAGTTCTTATATTACACCAATCCTAAATCATTTCTGAGTTCAGTTCAAAAGATTACTTTTTACTTGCCATCTCTAAATTAGGGGTGTAAAACATGATAGCTGCACTCCTTCAACAGAAATGGATAATCCTATCCTTTTTCATTTGTAAAGGTTGTTGAGGTGGGTTTTTTTAGTACCACACCTCCCTCTACTGATGAAATATCACATTGCAGGATTTTGATTATATATGGAAGCAGATGGAAGTGTTTCTTTCATTTATTCCAAAAAAATGGAGAGGGGAGGAAGGCATTAGAGTGATACTGAGCAGCTGCCGTGGAGTGGGCAGGAACTAGCAGTGTCATCTTCAGAGATCAAATGAACCGTAAGGTGGAAGTGGAGGAAAACGGAAGAATACAGGAGAGAAAATTTAGTGATGTTTGTATCCTGAGTGCTGTTACTTGTTGGTGATGATGGTTTACTTAGGGTGACTCCCTACCTGTTTTGTGTGATTGGGGCATTGCTTCCTATTGAGAGCTATGAATGGCTTAGGGATACTTAAGGCAGTTTCTAGAGAGCAAACTTGCTAAGTAAATGGCACCTAAAAATAAAAATGATTTTGATAGGAGATGAGAAGGAGGGGTCCTTTGTACATTTGTTTGTTGATCTGAGGATCATGGAGATGGAGCAAATAATTAATAATAATTAACTTATTATTAGATAGCAGTCTACAGGTATACGAGGGGTTGCCACAGAGAGGAGGGGATCACTTTATTCTCCAGGACACCGGAGGGCCGGACGAGGAACAACGGCTGGAAGTTGACCAAGGAGAAATTCAACCTGGAAATAAGGAAGAACTTCCTGATGGTCAGAACGATCAACCAGTGGAACAACCTACCAGCGGACGTTGTGAACTCCAATACTCTGGACATTTTAAAGAGGAAATTGCACTGCCATTTGGCTAGGATGCTATAGGGTTCCTGCTTAGGCAGGGGGTTGGACTTGATGACCCGCATGGTCCTTTCCAACTCTAACAATAAATGAATGAATGAATGAATGAATGAATGAATGAATGAATGAATGAATTTTACTTGAAACAATTTACATTCTGCACCATCAAACAAGAATATCTTCCTATCTTAGAACTTAGGAAAGGACTCGCTAGGTGGATAAAAATGCCAGTCTAGTCTAAACATCTGGCTGACTATATGATGGACCGTAATAACAATAATAAGTAGTACAACTGTGGCAAAATAAAGCAAAGTCGTAACAGGTATCTTGGGTGTAATTCCCAAAACATCTGGAGCACCACTTGAACACCATGTGCATCAGTCAGTTGCAAAAGGGAATTTTACTTGGCATCTGTATCAATACCCTTAACAAATCTGCCTATCCCCTATCATGAGGAATAACCCTGGGACCACCACTCTCAGGACTCATAGAGGAGACCGTAATACAGTTTCTATAAACTATAGCACTTCCGCACATGCACAGTATCCACATGGTCACATGTGTCGCGGTTTGAAAGAAAATTAAAGTCTGTTAGGACCTTAACCCCGCGGAGGTCGATGGATAAAAACCTTAGTCATTTATTCAAAACAAGATATTTATTTAAAAAAACAGAAATAAACAAATAAAAGATTGTCTCGAGGGACAACATAACATACACGTCTTACATCATAGAGATTCAGGAGAAGAAGGGGTGTGGAGGAGTGAAGAAAGAGGAAGTTGAGTGAGATTGGCAGGATATTGCATCATAATAGGAGGATCTAATAAGGCACACATTAGTTAACTGTTTCATTACTAAATGTCTCTGAGGGGCTGTCAATATACAGCATGACAACATGATCATAATTTGGGCATTTGGCTACTGGCATGTATTTAGGACAGTTGCAATATCCCAATGCCATGTGACCCTCCCAGTTTCCAAAAAATCAAAGTCAAGGAGGGAAACTGGATTCGCTTAACAATTATGTGATCCATTTAACAACTGCAGTGATATGCTTAACCACCATGACAAAAATGTGGTAAGATCAAGATTAACTACTTTGCTTAGTGACAGAAATTCTGCTCCCAGTTGTGGTCGTAGGTCAAGGAAACTTGTAGAGCAGGGGTGTCATACTCATGTCGTTACGGTGATGTCATGTGACATATTGGGACTTTCCTCTCCTTTGCTAAACCAGGCGTAACCTTGGCCAGCACATGACACATCTGGCCCAGAGGCTGGAACTTTGACAGCCCTGCTGTAGAGAAACAGATTATTTCTGATTTTCATGTCACTGTGGACTTTAGGGGGTATAAATATAGCAAAGATAATAATAATAGATATATTATTTCCCTGCCACCTTCATTGGTTTGTATACACAAACATGTGTATCTTCTTATTAAAAAAAAAACACTACCTATGAATCCATTGGTCCACAATAAAACATAACTCATCCTTTTAAAAACATCATTTTTAAGTACACATTTATGTTAGCCAGATGGAATAATAAGGATTATTCCGGAATTAAATCAGTACTAGCCTTTTCCTTGTTTCAATAAGCCCAAGTATCATATCTATACAGTTGTATCAAAACAATTTTTTCCCAATCATATTTAACAACAAGATTCTCTCATCTCAGATCCCAAATACTTAAGCTGAAATCTTTTTTTGTTCTTGAAAGCAGAATTACTGAAGTCTGTTCATGTAACTGGGTAGACTTTTTTGTTTTGTGGATAAGTTCCCACAGAGAATATAGTTATTGGAGATTAGCAGACACAGAATAAACACATATGGCATTAAAGAGAAACAGGATAGAATTTTTACGAACTGCGGGAAGTAATTCTAGACAACTGCAGGATATTAAATTGAGAGTTTTTATTTTCTGCTGGTATTAAAAGAGGTCGATTTTGTACTCTTAGCTTATGATTGTAAACCCCACCCCCTCTGTAATTGTTCTTTTATGTTTTATTCCTGCTGTTTAGCTATAATATTTGCATATATATGTAGATGGTTTTGCTACCCATAGGAAGACTGCCTAGGTCAAAGGCAGTGTTCTCCTGAGGCTCATAATCTCTGGATTTGAAACTGCAGTAAAAATGTACTGAAGAAGGAAATGTTTCTTAGTTTCTGGGGTAGAATGCCTAAAATATAGTAAAAAATGTGTGTTTTTACATCAGTCCTTCTGAGGTTTTGTATATTCCCTTCCTTATTTACTAGAGAACATCTAATGACTAGAATAAAGTTGAAATATTTCAAAGTTGATTCAGGTAGCTACATAAGAAGCAACGACGGAAGTTATTATTTTTTTGCCCGGAAACTATTCTTCAAACATTTCTCTTCACTTCCTAGTTTGCCACAAGCCTACATATTAATGAATGATTTTGACATGTCTAGTTTGATTTAATACCAAAAATTACAGAATAGGGCGTTCCATGTCAGAGAAAATAAGTGAGGCCATTAATAATTAGGAAATAATGGTGTGTTTATGATACTGTTGGGTTATGAAGACCTAAAGGCTTTTTCAATACATCAAAACAATTGCTTGAGATTTTGGAAATGAAGACATGCAGTATTTTTAATAGTTTTAATAACAGTGATTATATTAACATTGAGATTGTAGCCAAATTGTTGTGATGTTAGGGGTGTCATACAAGAGCTGGCAGTATTGTTTGGCTGCTGGAAAGAGTTTTAATTTCCTAGTGTGGAGGGTTAGTTCCTATGCAAACAGAATTTAAGGGGAGAACAAAAAAAATCAAATAGGATAAAACAACTACCGTCACATACAAACCTTGCTATAGGAATGTGTTGGTTAATATCCTCATTTTAACACTTTATGAGTTGTCTACTGCAAAGCTCTTACTTCTACTATTCCCTTTAATTAATTAAATGTTTGTTTCAGCATTTAGTACTAAATTATCCATGGTGAAATATTTATAAAGCTTTATAGCCAAGTTTTAAATGATCATGTATCCTAGAAAGTTTTGGAGAGAAAAAACCCCAAACATTTAATTTTATGGATCTACATAATTCAATTTTAAAAACCTCAAAGCATCACTGTTTGAAACTTAGATATGAAAATAGATTTTCATTTCGAGAACTTGTTTATGCTCAATCAAATATCATCAAACCCTCTTGTTTCTAGAAATTGCTTTTCTATGAGAAAACAGTTCCATCTGCTGGATGCTAAGGGTAAACATAAGCTTTTCACTAACCATAATTAAATTATATAAGTTTCTAATGATATACTATAAAATGTATTTCTTATTGGCAAAGATAAGTCTGCTTTGAAATTAACAAATTTTGCTTTTGCGTTGATTTTTTTTTCATTATCCTTTTATCGTATGGGCAGATGGGCTTTCATTCATTCATTCATTCTGCATCATATAGAGGTTGTCGAAAATTAAGCTTCCCTCCAGATAATTGGGTTCACATTGGAATATAATATCTCTGATTCATTGATACAATTCCCTGATTTTGATATCCTTCAAACATCTGTAGATATTTATCAAGAAAACTATGGTGTGAATTATTTTCTTGTTTTGGACAGTGAGAGTAAAGGGGGAATTTTGTTTAAATGGAAATACAGATATAAATATTTAAGCTGTTCCTTCTGTGTTCCTTCTTATTGGACTTTTGCTGTTGAATAAGGGGACTTGAGGATTTCAAGATGAATTTATAGAAAAATGGTGAGAAGGAGGATTAAAGATATATTAACTGCTCCTGATTTTACAGGAGTTTTTTGTGGCGATCAATAAGGAAACGTGATAGTTGTTTTGTCCCAATAGGTGGTTTTTGATGGGGATCCCAAGTAAATGGTGAAAACAGGTAAAACCCACCAGAATGAAGTCATAGGTATTACAAAGAATAATAGAGTTGGAATGGACCTTGGAGGTCTTCTAGCCCAACCCCCTGCTTAGGCAGGAAATCCTACACCACTTCAGGCAAATGTTTTCCTAACATCTTCTTAAAAACTTCCAGTATTGGAGCATTCACAACTTCTGGAGGCAAGATGTTCCACTGATTAATTGTTCTGTTAGGAAATTTCTCCTTAGTTCTATTTTGCTTCTCTCCTTGATAAGTTTCCACCCATTGCTTCTTGTCCTACCCTCAGGTGCTTTGCAGAATAGGTTGATTTCCTCTTCTTTGTGTCCTCTGCTATCAGGTCTCCCCTAGTCCTTCTTTTCATTAAACTAGACATAACCAGTTCCTGCAACTGTTCTTCATGTTTTAGCCTCCAGTCTCCTAACCATCTTTGTTGCTCTTCTTGCACTCTTTTTTAGAGTCTCAACATCCTCTTGACATTATGGCAAGCAAAACTAAATGCAGTCTTCTAAATGTGGCCTTACCAAGGCTTTATAAAGTGGTATTAACACTTCACATGATCTTGATTCTATCTCTCTGTTAATGCAGCCTAGAACTGTGTTGGCTTTCTTGGCAGCTGCTGCACATTGCTGGCTCATATTTAAATGGTTGTCCACTAGGACTCCAAGATCACACTCAGGTTACTACTATTGAGCAAGGTACAACATATACTGTACCTGTGCATTTTGTTTTTCTTGCCTAAATGTAGAACCTTACTTTTTTCACCATTGAATTTCATGTGACCATAAATGCCATTAGCAAGTACCCAAAATGCAATTACCGGTATGTGACTGGGGTGGGGGACTGTAAGCATCAGAACTTCTAAAATAGGTAGTATGTAGTCTGGGAAGTCTGACTTAATTTGGAATGATTGCTGAGCAACCAATCATTAAATGAGTACCTGCGTGAACGATCAGAACAGAATTACAATGTAATTATCATAATTATGCTAGCAATGCTTGATATAGAGAATAGAGAATGAAATATTGTTGTATTTCAGTTCCATAACACATTTTCAGATAGATAGAGAGAGAGAGAGAGAGAGAGAGAGAGAGAGAGAGAGAGAGAGAGAGAGAGAGAGAATACCAGGAAGAAGTTACTCAGCTTGCAATTGGAATTTCCATCTCAAAAGTGACGTAAAACACAGAAACACATGACTGTATTTCTGAGCAACAGGGATCCTATGGTCCTGATTGTCAATATAACTGCAGGACCACAGAAGAGCAAGCTGGGGGGGAGGGGGTGTACCATGGAGAGACTGGAACTCCAGAGTATTGGGATGCAGCAATAGATATGTGGGTATCATGAGGGATGGGTGGAAATTTTAACTCTTTAAGAACTATGGAATTTGAGTTAGTTTCAGTGATTTAAAATTTCTCTCTTGCAGAGCTACTAAACAAATATCTTGCCATAGGATGAGACATGGTTCTTCTCCAAGCTATTACATAATATCAATAATACATAATATCAGTAATAAAGAGCATTTGTTTTTGTAGGAATTTATTAGCTGCTGATATTCTTCTTTTGACAGTAGTATGCTATTTAAGAACTATTTCAGATTGCATTCTAAGGAAGCTAATAATAATTTACTCTAAAGATGAAATATACTATGCTAGATATGATGATCAGTGCTCAGCCAAGGTTGTAAACATTTATAGGGCATGTCAAATTTTTCAACTTTCAATTCCCAAACATTAAAAGTGCTCAAAGGTTGTGAGATGCCTTGGGGATTGTAAACATACTTTGGTAACTTTATTATAATTACTATGTGCTTTGATACCACTCACATAAAACACCTCATTGTTTCTTTTCTGTAACTCCCATGTAGCCCCAAAAACCATTTTGGAAAATTGAGAGACATTATAGAAGATTTTATGTGTGCTGTAGACTGGCTGCAAGGGAAGGAACATAATTTCTGCTAACTTGAAAAGGGTTTCTGCCCTTAGAAGAATGGTGCTATTCATAAAAGACTGCAATCTTCTACAAATTTATCAGAATTAACAAGTTTACCAGAAAAGAAATTATGTTGAATGTGTTCAAGGGTTACACTAGATTGTTCTCTGATTACTCTTATTCCAATTGAGTAATCTGTAGATATATTATAATACCCAATATATACATCTATACACCCAATATATGTACACCTAATAATATTTAATGTGTGGAACCCCAGGTTCAAGCCAACAGGTAGTCCTTATTTAGCACTTGCCGCGGACAGCAATCATTTGCAGTTACAGTTATGATGAAAAAGTAAATTGTGAGCAGTCCCATTTATGAAATTAATGGTACCTCTGTCTCAGTGTCAGTTTCCCAGGTAAACTAGACAGTAAGCGTGACCTGATGAAATACTTCTGCTTAATTTTAAGACTATATTAACAGAATCTTGTAAATCTGAAAGTACAAATCTCTCACTGACTGCTTTATAGCCTAAGAAACTAGGAAGGGTTCCTTTTGAGCTTATTGCCCTAACTATTATGTGGCTGCACGCTATTCCCTTTCTTAATTGACCACTCCCTAGACACCATTTCACAGACCGGTCTTTCTCACATTCCATTACACTCAGGTTTGTATTCACCATAACATTCAGTTAATATGTGTTGTCCTGTCCTTTCCCCCCCCACCTCTTCACAGCACAGAGATATTGCCTAAACCAGGAGTCTGCAACCTTAAACACTCAAAAAGCCATTTGGATTCATTTCCCACAGAAAAGAAAACATTGGGAGCCCCAAAATGTAATTTCATTTCATTTCATTTCATTTATTAGACTTCTATGCCACCCAATCCCCATGGAACTCAGGGCGGTTTACAATATTGAATAATACAATACAAAGATGCAGAAGTCAAATATAGATAATAAAAACGGGAAAAAAACCATTATAAAACTCCTGACAACGTATCCAATCAAACACGCATACATATCAGTCAGTCACCATTCAGCCATGCATAGGTGTTAGCATTCATAAAACCTAGATGGGCATGGCCAACTCGAAGTCATCTGACCCACAGACAACTGGTTGTTAAAAACACTGGGAGACATCCCTTAAATAAAAAAAGGGCTAACTACAAGTTAACAATCTCAGTTGTTACCTTTATTAGTTGCGTAGAGTCTTCCAGCAAGCTGGTACTGCTTTCTGATGCTAACAGAATCCTAATCAATTTCACTCTAAAGCAAGGGTGTCAAACTCGTGACCCACAGACTAGATGCATCACGTGCTGAGCTGGCCTTGGCCCTGCCAATTTAGCAAAGTTGGGGGGGAATCCTGGTTAGTGACCCGACAATGCAAGTTTGACACTAAAGGCTTTTGTTTGCCTTGTGACTTGCAGTGTAGACTTGCTGGACAAACAACTGGTGCGAGTATAGTGCTTTCAGTGTATATTCCTCATTGTGTGCTTACTTACTCTCTTGAGATCCCTTCCTCTCCAGTTTTAATTCCTTTTTGGTTAATCATCACAGGGCTGGGATGATCATTCCAAAGGACAAGAGAATGTGGAGAAATGGCTATAAGATTTGTCCATTTTTCCCATTTCAACTTAACCCTAATTCTTCTCACATTTGATTAACAAAAACAAAGGAAAGCTGAAGTAAAACCATAAGCACAGTCATAATCATATTATTTTTCATTTAGCAACCACTGTGTTTAATCATCAAGTTGCCAGTCCCAATTTCAGTCACTAAATGAGAATTATCTGAACACTCATACAAAGAGACTCACTGAGTGACTTAGAGGCAGTCATTCTTTCTCAGACTCACTAAGTTCACAGAATTTGTAGCCATTGAGAAAAGTTGGAGAAAGGAGTGCTTACATTGAACTCCTGATGGTATATAAATATAACAAAGTATTTGAGCAATAGCATGACAGTAAGAAGACAGCATTATGCATATTGTTTATGTCTTACTGACCTAGAGGTAATGTTTATAGTTTATTGTAAAATTTGTATAATTAAGTGCTAAAACTGTGACTTGGTTTTGTTTAAAAGGATATTGAATATTCTTTTTCCTCCCCTAACAACATAGGAGTTGTCAAAGTGGATTACGGAGATGTATCAATCAGAAAAGCATTGAGAGAAAACTTGAAATGTAAACCATTTTCGTGGTACCTAGAAAATGTGTATCCAGATTCTCAGATTCCACGTCGTTATTATTCCCTTGGAGAGGTATGAATATGGGAGGGGGGGGGGTTGCATAAGAATGTATTTTTTAAAATGAAAAATGTCTCAGATAAGTCAATGTAATTTAGTTTAGGCCTGAAGTTACACCCAGTTTATACTGAGTACATTCACAGTAATTTTTAAAGCAAGAACCAGTCTGGTTTATAATGCTGTCAGCATCTAGATCTTCTAGAGCCGTGATGGCGAACCTATGGCATACATGCCAGAAGTGGCATGCACAGCCATCTCTCTGAGCATACAAGTCATTGCTATTCCGAGTTCCAGCACACCGGCTAGCTGGTCTTCACGTGCATGAGAGCGCTGGAACTGGAAGAGCAGCCACCCAGGGCACATATGCATACTGGGAAGATGATCTTCTGGTTTTCACTGAGTGCATGAGCACCAGCCAGCTCATCTTCCTGCATTCATACATGCTGGAAACCGGAAGACCAGGTGGTTGGTGCGCATGCGTGTGCCAGAAACTGGAAGAGCAGCCACCCAACACATACATGCGGATCGGGTGGCTGCTCTTCCTGTTTCTGGTGCGCGTGCATACACACTCTTGTTTCAGCATTTGATGCCGAAAAGATTCACCAACACTATTCTAGAGTATTATCATTTAAAAAATTATCACTTTACTTGATTAGATATCTTTTTTACATTCAGAAATGAAAATTATGAAGCATGAAATCTTAAAGCTGCTGGAAGGAAGTCCTTAATTAGTTTAATGAAGCTTGCCCAATTTTTACTTAATAAACAAATCTTGATCAAGTACTACTTTTCCCCCTGAGAAATAGATATCTCTTTTTATATTCTTTTAGCTCTGCTTTAATAAAAGCTACTAATTGAAGTCCAGATTCATTAAAAAGGATTGTCCAAATGCTTAGGCAGAAATTGCCTACAGTTCCGACATTAGATATCTTAATATTCGTTTTTAAAAAATGTTTGGAATGGATAGCCTGAATATGTATCACATTTTACTTAATGGGCATTTCACGAGCGAACTTGGAACTCGTTCATTATCGTTAATGAAAGAAGTGGAGCAAAATATGATCTCTTACTTTAAGACTGAGTTTATGCTCCTTATTTAACATATTCACATTTAAAAGAGATTTCCATGTGATTCTCTTCTCGGTGATTGTTATTTGAAGTAGACATTTTCAGCTGCATGAAAAATAACACAGTTCTCCATATTTCTAAAAGGATGGTCATTATAATCTGCCATTTAATGTATGGTTCATGCAACTGTAAAGGTAAAACGGGTTTTCGTCTTAGAGCTACAAAAGAAAAAAATTACCACACAGAGAACACCATGTAATGTTGAATAAATTTATGTGGTTTAATTTCTGAGCAAATGGGAGGACAACACTGGGATGGTGTACCTTGAAAGGGTTCTTAGCAAGAAAATTGAAAGATAATTTTCCTCCTGTATCAGCTTACATATCCTTACTTGCCAGACTAAACAGTTTTACAGGAAGTCATCAATTACCATCCATAATTGGGACTGGAAGGTCCATTGCTAAGTGACACAATAATTAAGCACAATATCACGTGATTGCACCAACTTACAAGTTCCATCAGTTCTGACTGCAGGTTATTAGGCAAACCAGTGTAGGTCATTAAGTGTGGTGTCATAGGCCTGCAAATCCCTGCCGGCTTCCCCATTGACTTTGTTGGAAGCTGGCTGTGAAGGTTACAAATAGCGATCATGTGACCCCGGGATGCTGCAACCATCATCAATATGTCCCTTTGGTGAAGTTATATGACTTCAACTTGCAACTTCCGATCAGCTTTCCCATTGACTTTACTACTTCCTGCCAGCTTCCCCATTGTCAGAAGCAGGCTGGGATGGTTACAAATGGCAATCATAGGACCATAGGATGCTGTGACAGCTTCAACTTTTGAGGATCAGTTATGTTTCTATTTTCAACATTGTTGTAAATTTAACTTTGAATGGGTGCTAAGCAAAAGGCCAGCAACTGAGGATTACCTTGCAGTGATTTTAGGAGGTAGGATATATAAATAAGAAGTGATTGTGTGGTGAATTGAAACTAATGGAAGTCTTGGCAAGCTTTCAGAGGAAAGACAGTAGCAATGATCTACATATATAACATTCTGAATCCTATCCATTACCTTTATCTGTTTACCAATTTCCTCAGTTTAAAAAACTATCCACCTTAATTGTCTTAAGCATTTTTAGCTTTGCAATGGGCCCAGTTTTTAGCACTGAGTACAAAAAGTCTTTATTGTTTTCCACAAAAAGAAATAGCATTGCCTATAAGATCTCCGGGACCGTCTTCTGCCGCACGAATCCCAGCGACCAATTAGGTCCCACAGAGTTGGCCTTCTCTGGGTCCCGTCGACTAAACAATGTTGTTTAGCGGGACCCAGGGGAAGAGCCTTCTCTGTGGCGGCCCCAACCCTCTGGAACCAACTCCCCCCAGATATCAGAGTTGCCCCCACCCTCCTTGCCTTTCGTAAGCTGCTTAAAACCCACCTCTGTCATCAGGCATGGGGGAACTGAGATATTCTCTTCCCCCTAGGCTTATAAAATTTATGCATGGTATGTCCGTCTGTATGTATGATTGGTTTCTTAAATTGGGGGTTTTTTCATTACTTTTAATGTTAGATTTGTTCATATTGTCTTTTTGCTGTTGTTAGCCACCCCGAGTCTACGGAGAGGGGCGACATACAAATCTAATAAATAAATAAATAAATAATAAATAAATAAAGATGTTTTCCAGGCTGAAATACATAGCAAAGATTTACTTTGTATTGATAATATTGCTCATATGATCTGAAGCTGTTCGTCAAGGATAATGTTTGGAAGGTCTTTTAAAATACAGTAATACCTCATGATACGAACTTAATTGGTGCAAGGAGGAGGTTCGTAAGACGAAAGGTTCGTAAGACGAAACATTGTTTCCCATAGGAAACAATGTAAAGTCAATTAATCCGTGCAACCAAAAAAAACCCTGCAAAAAAACGGCTTTCGGCGACTGCTGGGAAACCGCGCGGCTGTTTTAAAAAACCCGGGTTCGGGGGGGTGCTGGCAAGCCCCCCAGGCCGGCTGCGACCTTTTAAAACACCCGCGCCGCTTCGCAGCTGTCTCCCGAAGCCGAACGCGGAAGTTCGGCTTTAGCGTTCGGCTTCAGGAGACAGCTGCGAAGCGGCGGGGGGTTTTTAAAAGGTCGCAGCCGGCCTGGGGGCCTTCCCAGCAACCTCCCGAACCGAACCCGGGGTTCAGCAAAATTTTGCCTCTTCTTACGAACTTTGTTCGAGTTACGAACCGGCGTTCGGGAGGCTTCTGGGAAGCCCCGCCGCCCGGCTGTCACCTTTTAAAACAGCCGCGCGGCTTCCCAGCAGTCTCCGAACGCCGGTTCGTAACTCGAAAAAAGTTCGTAAGAAGAGGCAAAATTTTTCTGAACCCCGGGTTCGTATCACGAGTTGTTCGTAAGACGAGGGGTTCGTATCTTGAGGTACCACTGTATAAGGAATGCTGAGAAAGAAATAGAATTTTATTTGTGCAAGTAATATAAGCACTAAAAGAAGGCACAATGTACATTCTTTTTGTTATCTTTAATTGAAAGCTATCTAGGAGTGTCACTTTCAAAAAGCAGTATTTTGGAAATTATAATTTTCATAGAAATTATCTCTTTGGATGAATGAAAACGGTGGTGCAGCTTCTAAGACAAAACTATGATTAATACAACTTAATATTTTATTTACAAATAAGAAGTGCCTGGTTCCCAGTGCATCTAGTGGCAGTGAGTAGATGCGCTTACTGGAGACTTACTGAACCCAGCGAAAACATGTTTATGTAATTTGGCATCATCCTAAATTTTATGTAATTTCAAAAACCATTACATTCCTGCTATTTATTTCCCCTTAACTATAAATCTTGTAATAAATATTATGAAATGTACTTGTTTTTATTTTTCTCCACAGATCAGAAACGTTGAGACAAACCAATGTTTAGATAACATGGGACGTAAGGAAAATGAAAAAGTAGGCATATTCAACTGTCATGGCATGGGAGGAAATCAGGTATACTATATCCTATTTTAGAATTATTTCTAAGGCTTAGCACATTGATGTTGAGGGGGTGGGAGTGACAAAATAAACATTACAATACAGCTTCTGTCATTTTGTACCTGTATGGCAAAATGATGTACATGTAAGGGATGGAACTTCAGTCCCGATGCTTGTTTCGTTGCACTGCTGAGACTATGGATTAAAGCTGAGTTTATGCTGTGTTTTACAGATAGAGTTGCTATGATGCTGTTTTTTCATTGTTCCTTTTCTTAGAATACTTTAAACATTTTAAGTTTTGTTCCATTAGAATTTGAATAGCTTGAAACATGGCATGGATCTATTTTCCTCCCAAAATCTGAATGCTTAGATAATGCTTATTTTCCTAAGTGAATCAACACAGAATAAAATCAAATTTGATAAAACATTTTTTTTAAAAAAAACTACTGCATGAAATATTTGTTTAAGCAGTTTGAAGTTTCATTGAGATTCCAACAATTATATGAAAAGTTTGTCCTATATTGTGCTGGGCTTTGCTTTAAGATACATTATAACGTCTTAAGTGAACAATGTAAGTAATTGTCCCTATTTTTCTTAGACAAAGCTAATTCCATTATTCTTACTATATTGTGATAGTTCTAGTCCATATATAACAGATTGCAGGAGATGGCGTAAAAAAGAATTGAACAGAGAGGCTTTTTTCCAGTGTTTTAAAGAAAATTAACTCAGAACATTGGCGTTTTTTGCATAAGAACTAAAGCTTAATTTCATTTTAAATATACAAGTATTTAATTTCCTACAATTTTAAATTCAATGAGTAGGTGTCAAATGCTTCATTGACTATATTTTATTTTATTGTGATGAGCATGACAAGTAGCAAAATGTCCTTAACAAATATAGGAATCCTGAACCATCTTTTATGCAAACTCTGAACATAGGACAGGACATCACAATCAAAATAGAATGTGGCAAAACAGACAGAATCCTGGTCAGGTTTAGAGTCAGTATCCTCTCTCCTCCTTTATTCAGTCTATAGGCTGAGCAAATATTGGGATGGGATGACTGAATTGCAAGATTAGCATAGTGTTAAAATTAGAGGAAAAACTATCATAGGTTTGCATTGATGACACTACTCGTGCACGCTCACATGTGCGAACCGACAGGGAAGGTAAGTGAAAACCACCCCTGGCTGCGATGTGTCTGTACCAGAGATGGGTTTCTCCCGGTTTTGACTAGTTTGCCCAAACCTGTAGCAAATCATGGGTGACATCACAGAGCCAATTTGGTCAGTGCCGGTCTGTGGATGTCGCCATCTCTTTTTTTGTTGCTGTTTTTATTTTTAAAAATTCTTTCTGAGAATTGCATGAGCAGAAGTTGCGTTTTTGGCACTGCACATGCATGGTCATCTTGTTTTCAGCTTTTTAAAATTTTAAATAATGCAGTAGGCGTATTCAATTAAGTAAATTAAAACCTATATTCCTTACTACGTTCAAAAAATCAGCAATATAATATTTTATTCAAAAGAATATTCAGTAATCTGGCTTTGCGTGTAGTATTATCCTTCCCAAATTTAATTTAATTTAAATTTAATTTATTTGATTTCTATGCCACCCAATCCCGTGGGACTCAGGGCGCCTTACAACAATAAATAATACAATACATTGTATTGTACAACTATAAATAATACAATACATTGATAAAAAAATCAAATGTTAAATAATAAAAAGGAGTAAAAAAAAACATTATAAAACCCAAGCAAACTATCTAATCAAACACACATACATACAAGTCAATCACAGTTTGGCTGTGACCGTGTTAACATTCATGGTCCCCAGGCCTGCCGGCAGTGCCAGGTCTTCACGACCTTTTGTAAGGCCAATAGGGTAGGAGCAGTGCGGACATCGGGGGTTGATTCCATAGGGCTGGGGCATCCACAGAGATGGCCCTCCCCCATGGGCCCGCCAACTGCATTGCTTGGTTGACAGGACCCAGAAAAGGACTATCCTGTGTGATCTTATTGGTGTCTGGGAGGTACTATATGCTGCAGGAGATGGTCCCATAGATAGTCTGGTCCTAAGCCATATAGGGCTTTATAGGTAATAACCAACACCTTGAATTGTGACCAGAGACTAATTGGCAGCCAGTGCAGCATGGGGAGCATTGGCGTTATATGGGTGTATCTAGGTACATCCATGACAGCTTGTGCGGCTGCATTCTGAACTATCTGCAGTCTCTAAATACTCTCCAAGGGTAGCCCCATGTAGAGTGCATTGCAATAATTGAGACGGGAAGTGATGACGGCCTGAGTGACCATGCACAGAGACTCCTGGTCCAAATAGAGCCACAACTGGGGCAGTTGGGGCAGGAGCTGGGCCAGAGCTAACCACAACACCAGGTGAACCTGGTAAAGGTCTCCCTGGCCACAGCTGAGAGATGAGGATCAAGGCTCAGGTATGGATGCAGAGGACTCCCAAGTTGTGTACCCTTTCAGAGGGGGTTAAAGTCCCCCATCCCCCCCAGTACAATGGACACAAAGATGGAATGGTCCTTTGGAGGAAATGCCCAGAGCCACTCCGTGTTGTCGGGTTGAGTTTGAGCCTGTTGGCTCCCATCTAGACCTTTACAACTTCCAGGCACCGGCACATCACATCAACCGCTTCACTGAATTGGCATGGGGTAGAGAGGTATAACTGCATATTATCAACATACTGATGATACCTCACCCAGTGCCATTATAAGATCTCACCCAGTGGCTTCAAGTAAATGTTAAATAGTAAATAATAGGGGGAAGAAGACAGACCCCTGTGGCACTCCATAACGTAGGGGCCCAGGGGTGAACCTCTGCCCTGCTACTAACACCGACTGCGAGCAACCAGAGAGGTAAGAGGAGAACCACTGTAAAATGGTGCCTCCCACTCCCAACCCCCTAGCCCTCACAAAAGGATACCATGGTCAATGGTATCGAAGGCCGCTGAGAGGTCAAGAACCACCAGGATAAAGGACTACCCCCTATCCTGGGCTCACCAGAGATCATCCATCAAATGAACTTTACCATCGCACTTTAGTTATTTATTTTAAATTAATGCAAGAGTCCTTTATTTATATAGGCCAGCATAATCTGAAATGGCACTAAGTAATTCTATATATTTTCTCCATACATTTAAAAAAATCTCTTATGTGAAAATGTCTCTTAATTGTCCAAAAATATATGAATGATAAATTAATAATTAAAGCATTTGTCCTTCTTGCATGCTATTAGAAGTTGGTTATACAAACTGTATTTACATACGTATAGTTGGAGTTTACCATAAGCCTTTGCAACATTCTTTTGTAATGAATTTTGTATCATGTGTAACTAACTATTAGAATATTAACAATGAATTGTGATTAAATCTGTTTTAAATCTTTTTCCTTTATAATGCACCTAATTGTTAACTTAGAATGATTTGCATGCATTCTGTAATTGGTAATGCAATCAAATTCAATTTGTATGCTTCACCAAAGGCAGCATTCTGTAGTTAATTGGCAAAAGGTTGCTTTCAACAATTAAGAGAGAACATTTTTCTTTTACTTTTGATTAGAATACTTTTAAATTGTTTGAGGGATGAATTCAAAATAATTGGGAGCCTTGTAAACGATTAAAATAGATGCCTCTTATTATATTGCTTTAATTTCACTTAATTTTATTCTGACCAGGATCTGGCTGCAAATCAAGTGGCAGCTTGGAATTGGTAATTTTACCTCTCCCCTTTATATTGTTTCTTATTAACAAAACTTAACAATAAGAGTTGGAAGGGACCTTGCAGGTCTTCTAGTCCAGTGTTTCCCAACCTTGGCAACTTCAAGATACAGTAATACCTCATGATACATAGAAACATAGAAACATAGAAGACTGACGGCAGAAAAAGACCTCTTGGTCCATCTAGTCTGCCCTTTTACTATTTCCTGTATTTTATCTTAGGATGGATATATGTTTATCCCAGGCATGTTTAAATTCAGTTACTGTGGATTTCCCAACCACGTCTGCTGGAAGTTTGTTCCAAGGATCTACTACTCTTTCAGTAAAATAATATTTTCTCATGTTGCCTTTGATCTTTCCCCCAACTAACTTCAGATTGTGTCCCCTTGTTCTTGTGTTCACTTTCCTGTTAAAAACACTTCCCTCCTGAACCCTATTTAACCCTTTAACATATTTAAATGTTTCGATCATGTCCCCCCTTTTCCTTCTGTCTTCCAGACTATACAGATTGAGTTCATTCAGTCTTTCCTGATACGTTTTATACTTAAGACCTTCCACCATTCTTGTAGCCCGTCTTTGGACCCGTTCAATTTTGTCAATATCTTTTTGTAATTGGTGACAGGAGGAGGTTCGTAAGGTGAAAAGTTCGTAACATGAAACAAAGTTTCCCATAGGAATCAATGGAAAAGCGATTAATGCGTGCAAGCCCAAAATTCACCCCTTTTGCCTCATTTCCGCCGGCATTCGGATTTTGTTCGGGTGTGGGTGGAGGGGGGGGGAGACGGGGGGAGACAGCGCAGGCTGCCCGGAGGGAGCCTCGTGGGTGGATTAACAGAAAAGTCAACAGTTACTGTCCGGCTTGCAATGGGACTGGAAGGGAAGGGAGGGAAACGCAAGGGCGGTTTGTACGTGCGTCTTCTCGGATTTCCTCCCTCCCTCCTTCCCCCTCTCCCTCCTGGCCTCCCTCCTCCTCCTCCTCCTGTATTCCGCCTCCCTCCCAGCCTCCGGGCCACATTCTCTGCGCCGCCGGCCGGCCGGCTGTCATCTAAAGAAGCAAGAAGAGGAGGAGGAGCTGGGCGCCTTCCTCCACCACCACCGGCGCCCAGCTCCTGGGCGGGTGGGCGGGCGAGGAAGCGTGACCGACCGGCTCAGGCTCCGGCTAGGACGGGGCGGGCAGCGAGACGGGGCGGGCAGCGACTGGGGTTGGCGGCGGTGGCGGCGAGGCTCTGCCCGACTCGAGGCTCGTGGCGCCCGACGCAGCAGGCAACATTGTCGGCTGCTCCGGGCCGCTCCCGGAAGTGGCCATGGGAGGGCGAGCTGCCTCAGGGAGGAGGAGGATCGGGCGGGACCAGGTGGGGGCTGGAATTTCTCCGCTGGGAAGAAGCGGCGATGGATCCTCCATCTACCTTTGTCGGCTGCTCCGGGCCACGGGGGCGAGGATGAAAGGGCGGAAGGCGTGCTCGGCTCTGCCGCTCCAGCCCTTTTCGATCGGCGCGGGAGGCAGAAGAGGCGCGGCCAAGCGAGACGGGGAGGGCAGTGACTGGGGGCGGTGGCAGCGAGGCTGTGCCCGACTCGGGGCTCGTGGCGCCCGACGCAGCAGGCAACATTGTCGGCTGCTCCGGCCGCTCCCGGAAGCGGCCATGGGAGGGCGAGCTGCCTCAGGGAGGAGGAGGATCGGGCGGGACCAGGTGGGGGCTGGAATTTCTCTGCTGGGAAGAAGCGGCGATGGATCCTCCATCTACCTCTGTCGGCTGCTCCGGGCCACGGGGGCGAGGATGAAAGGGTGGAAGGCGTGCTTGGCTCTGCCGCTCCAGCCCCTTTTGATCGGCGTGGGAGGCAGGAGCAGCCGACAGAGGTAGATGGAGGATCCATCGCCACTTCTTCCCAGCGGAGAAATTCCAGCCTCCACCGGGTCCCGCCCGATCCTCCTCCTCCCTGAGGCAGCTCGCCCTCCCATGGCCGCTTCCGGGAGCGGCCGGAGCAGCCAACAATGTTGCCCGCTGCGTCGGGCGCCCCGAGCCCCGAGTCGGGCACAGCCTCGCCGCCACCGCCGCCGCCCCCAGTCGCTGCCCTCCCCGTCTCGCTGCCCACCCCATCTCGCTCGGCCGTGCCTCTTCTGCCTCCCGCGCCGACGGAGCAGCCGACAGAGGTAGATGGTAGATGGAGGATCCATCGCCGCTTCTTCCCAGCGGAGAAATTCCAGCCCCCACCTGGTCCCGCCCGATCCTCCTCCTCCCTGAGGCAGTTCGCCCTCCCATGGCCGCTTCCGGGAGCAGCCTGGAGCAGCCGACAATGTCGCCCGCTGCGTCGGGCGCCACAAGCCCTGAGTCGGGCACAGCCTCGCCGCCACCGCCGCTGCCCCCAGTCGCTGCCCGCCCCGTCTCGCTGCCCTCCCCGTCTCACTCGGCCGCGCCTCCTCGCCCGCCGCCCGCCCAGGATTCAGACCTGCTGCCTCACCTCACCCCCGCCGCCGGCCCGATCCTGCGCCTCCTGCTCCCCCCCCAGCCAAAAATACAAAGGTGGTCTGCCGCCGCCCACGGAGCAATGGGAAGCTGAAGCCGCCAGCGGTTTCAGACTCCCTTTGCTCCAGGCTGCTCCACCCTGCCTGTCATGCGGCGGCAGACCGTCTTTGTGTTTTTCGCTGGGGGGGAGCAGGAGGACCTTCCTGACTCCCTCCCCCAGCGCCGGACCTCCTGCCCTCCCTCCCAGACAAAAACCCAAAGTGGCCTTCCGAACCCGAACGTTTTCCGTCTTACCAACCTGCCACCGCCGCCGAGAAGCCCCGCCGCCCGGCTGTCACCTTTTAAAACAGCCGGGGGGCTTCCCAGCAGCCTCCCAAAGCCGAACGCCAAACCCGAACATCCGGCTTCGGCTTTGGGAGGCTGCTGGGAAGCCCCCCGGCTGTTTTAAAAGGTGACAGCCGGGCGGCGGGGCTTCCCAGCAGCCTCCCGAATGCCGAACCCGGAAGTTCGGATTTGGTGTTCGTAACATGAAAAACGTTCGTAAGAAGAGGCAAAAATTTTAAGAACCCCGGGTTCGTATCTCGGTTTGTTCGTAAGACGAGGGGTTCGTATCTTGAGGTACCACTGTATCTGGACTTCAACTCCCAGAATTCTGGGAATTGAAGTCCAAATATCTTCAAGTGGCCAAGGTTGGGAAACACTGTTCTAGTCCAACCTCCTACACAAACAGGTGACCTTATACACGTAATGGTGAACCTATGGCACGCTTTCCACAAGTAACATGTGGAGCCCTCTCTGCAGGCACACGAGCCGTTGACCAGCTCAGCACCACTGCTCATGTGCGAGTGCTTCCCGCTGGCCAGCTGACTGGCCAGCCCGTGCCTTCCCAGATCTCTGGAGATTCCACCCCAGCGCTGTTTGGGCACGCAAGGCTGTCTCCCTCCCCCCAGCTCCATTTGGGGAAAGAGAGTTTCCACCCCTCCCAGCTCTGTTTGGGGGAAGAAGTTTTTTCCCCTTCCCAACTCCATTGGGGGGAAAAGGCTCCACCCCCAGCTCTGTTTTGGAGGCTTTTACCCCTCCCACCTCTGTTTGGGGAAAGAGATTTCCCCCCTCCCAATTCCATTTGGGAAAAGAGGCTCCCCTCCCATCCCCAGTTCTGTTTAGGGATGGGAGGCTTTCCCCCCTCTCCCACCGCTGTTTTGGGATGTGAGGCCAAAACTGGATAGGGGTCACGCGGGCATGTGCAGTGGGTCTCATGCTCATGTGAAGGGGATGTGACATGCGGGCGGGGCATTGCATTATGTTTGTGGGCACTCACTTTTGGACCTGAGGCAAAAAAAGGTTCGACATCACTGCCTTATACAATTTCAGACAAATGGCAGACCAATCTTTTCTTAAAAACCTCTGGTGATGGAACTCTCACAACTTCTGAAGGCAAAGTGTTCCACTGATTAATTGTGGTCAGTGTCAGGAAATTTCTCCCATATTTCTAGCTTGCTTCTCTCCTTGTTTAGTTTCCATCCATTGTTTCTTGTTCTACCCTCAGGAGCTTTGAAGAATAGCTTGACTCCCTCTTCTTTGTGGCAGCCCCTGAAATATTGAAATACCTGAAATCATGTCTCCCCAGTCCTTCTTTTCACTAGGCTAGACATACCCAGTTCCTGCAATCTTTCTTCATGTTTTAACCTCCAGTCCCCTAATCATCTTTGTTGCTCTTCTCTGCACTCTTTCAGAATGCACTATTTTTTTTTCTTTCTTCTCTTTTCTGCACCATTTTCTTTCCTCTCTTTCATTCTTTCCTTTTTCAGTGTCTATTTCATCTTAATTTTGTTCATTGTTACACCCCAAATTTAACCAACTACAATTCTGCTATAATGCTGCTGCATCTAAAATCTTTTGCTGTTCCAGTCTTGTCCAGTACATATTGGGGAGGGGGGAGGGAGATCCACCAACCGTGCGTAAGGAAGCCAAAATCATAAAAAGTGCACCGTATCCTTGCGATGCAAATTTTGTCCTTTCATACTTGTGTTGCAACATTGCATTCAAGTACATAAAAAGTAGATTTTGCATCACCAAGTGCAGTGTTGCATCATATCACACATATCATTTTTAATCCCTCTTGCCTTCTTCACACACACACACACACACACATACCATCTATGGTATGTTCTGTGTGTTTATCTAAGCATTTCAAATCTAAAAACCCACCAAAGATATTCCTATCACATTCAGATTTTGAATTAAAGGAGATTTAGCATGTTTCCATATATCTTTTCCTGGAGAAACGACCATCAATAGATCTTATGAAACTTGAATTTTATTTATGTATTTATGTTTATTTATACAAATTTTATACACCCATCTCCAAGCTTAAAAATAAACTAAACACGCAAGCACAACGAACAGCCCTGGAAAATAAAGTTTATTCACTTCTACAGCTTGATTCATGGGGGCAGATGCATTTTCTTAGGCCCACTTTGACTAGGGGAAGAAGACAAAATAGCAAGGGAAATGGTGTAATCCAATTCTTGTATTATCTTATATTCTCCCTTCTCTTGAGAAATCCAAAATAAGGACTTGCTTTGTATGGCTGCCAACACAGTCAGCCCTCTAGAAATTATGCTGAAAAAAAACAATGTATCCACCTCTCCTGCCTCTAATAATTGGATGAGTCATGTTAATAATTGTCATGTGCTATTTTTAATATTTATAGCCTGACTAATTAAGCTATTTGAGAACTTATGTTTCACATTTATATAACACTGTAAGGTACTTTACAAGGCTGAATTCTATCATCCCTAAAATTAACTTATAAGGAGTTCAGTAATATTACCTCACATTTCAGGGACCATTTAAGGCACAGGTTGTTTATCAAGTTAATTGCCATTAGAAGACTTGAGCCAAGTGCGTTTGATGTAGATCTTAAATGTCTCCCAGGCTATGTCAACCTATCAATATATCAATTTAACAATACAACAGTAATGGCATACATGAAAATTAAATCACATAGTTGAATTATACTTCTCAAAAACCTGAATATTTTTTTAATATTCTCAACTGTATCTCCATTAGAATCAACCTTTTCATAAACAACATTTGAGTATTTATTTATATGATTAAAATATCCCAAAGCTTGAACTTATTATTGGTGCTTTATTTTTGGCCTCCTAGCCGCTCCCTGTGTTCAGAGTTTATTTTTATGTTTTAATTGCTTGCCACAGTTTTTAATAGAATATTGTAATAGAGTGTATGACATCTAGGCTTCCCTAGTCACTAAAATGGTCTTGCAATCAAAATCCATTGTAGTAATTCTAGGGTTTTTTTAGCAGAATCAACTCTATTTTTCTATGAACGTCTGCTAGGAATCTTGGAGTAATTAATGGTTTATACAGGCAAGGCAATTGCCAAGAATATCATTACAAACTATTCTGAAAAAGAAGCACTATGTTTGACTACTAAAATTCAAGCCCCATTAAATTCAGTGACGCTTCCTTCCATAAAAATACAGTGTGTGCAACTTTAATCTTGGTAATCAAGTAGAGTACAACACAATTCCATATGTGTTTCTGTAATACAGTGCAATACTCAATCTGAGTATTGTATTGGCAATTCTGTGTTAGCAAAAACTTCAGAAGAGAAGGATTTAGGGGTAGTGATTTCTGACAGTCTCAAAATGGGTGAACAGTGCAGTCAGGCGGTAGGGAAAGCAAGTAGGATGCTTGGCTGCATAGGTAGTGGTATAATAAGCAGGAAGAGGGAGATTATGATCCCGCTATAAAGAGTGCTGGTGAGACCACATTTGGAATACTCTGTTCAGTTCTGGAGACCTCACCTACAAAAAGATATTGACAAAATTGAATGGGTCCAAAGACGGGCTACAAGAATGGTGGAAGGTCTTAAGCATAAAACGTATCAGGAAAGACTTAATTAACTCAATCTGTATAGTCTGGAGGACAGAAGGAAAAGGGGGAAGTTGATCGAAACATTTAAATATGTCAAAGGGTTAAATAAGGTTCAGGAGGGAAGTGTTTTTAATAGGAAAGTGAACACAAGAACAAGGGGACACAATCTGAAGTTAGTTGGGGGAAAGATCAAAAGCAACATGAGAAAATATTATTTTACTGAAAGAGTAGTAGATCCTTGGAACAAACTTCCAGCAGACGTGGTTGGTAAATCCACAGTAACTGAATTTAAACATGCGTGGGATAAACATATATCCATCCTAAGATAAAATACAGAAAATAGTATAAGGGCAGACTAGATGGACCATGAGGTCTTTTTCTGCCGTCAGTCTTCTATGTTTCTATGTTTCTAACTTTAACTGTACAAGAATATTCCTGAATAGCGATGTATAGGATCTCATTCTAAAATTGCTTTTCAGAGAACACGGTCTAATTCATTGTATTACTTCCCTTTTCATATAGTTAAGATAGCAGATAATCCTCGCTTAATGATGGTGATTGGGACTGGAATTTCTGTCACTAGGCAAAGTAGTTGCAAAATGCAATGTCACATGACTGTTGCTTAGCAATGGCAGTTCTGGCACTTGCTGTTATTAAGTGAATTTCACAGCATTATTAAGCATAATATTATGCTATCGCTGTTTGCGACCTCCTGTTGGCTTCCTCATTGACTTTGTTGGTGATCACATAACTGCAAGATGCTGCAATTTATAACTGTGAACTAGTTGCCATGAGGTCAGGTCAGGTTCACATGACTACAGAAATTCTATGATAGCTGCAACAACAAGAACTAGTTATAAATATTACTTGTCGAGCACTGTCATAAATTCAAATGGTCAGTAAATGAGTGGTTATTACATGAGGACTATCTGTACATAATACAGATTAGGAAACAAAATACACATTCCCTACAGCTCATCTGTCATCTGAGGTCAAAGCTGAAATTTTTTTTTTTAAAGAAAATATAATCTTTATTGAAGTTAAATAAGGGAGGGGATGCATAAAGCAAAAGGACTATGCAAATATTGGTACAAATGTATATGAATTTGAGTACAGTGATCCCTCAATTTTTGCGGGGGTTGCGTTCCCAGACTGCCCGCGAAAGTCGAACTTCCGCGAAGTAGAGATGCGGAAGTAAAAACACCATTTTTGGCTATGGACAGCCAAAAACTACCCCCGCACACCCTTTTCCAAGGCCGCGCAAGGAGCCGGGCTTGAAGTTGGGGGCAGGGAGCGACGAAAGTGCGGAGGCCGGCAAAGATTGTTTTGAATGTCGGCTGCCCCCACCACCCCCAACGCCTTTTGCCCCCTTGCCGCTACCCCCCGCCCGCCCAATCCGCCCCTCTCACCAGCTTTCTTGGGGCACGGGTCCTCCTGCAGCAGCACTGGTGACTACGGCTTCTCGTCGTCCTCATTCGGCCGCTAACTGCTCTGAGCGTTTTGAGAATGCCCGCCCCGCCCCTCTCGCAGTCCCTTAGCTGAGAGCGCTTTTGTCCCAGCTGTCAGCGAGGGGGCTGCAGGAGAGGCGGGGCAGGCATTCTCACAGAGAGAGAACAACAGACAGAGCGAGATAGAAAGGAGAGAGGGAGAGAGAGAGGGAGAAAGAGAGAGAGAGAGAGAGCAAGAGGGGAGAGAGTGGAAGGTAGAGAGAGAGAGAGAAATGATAGAAAAAAGGGGAGACAAAAGAGAAATGAGAAAATGATTGAAGCAGAGAATGACAGGAAAGAGAGAAAGAGAGAGAGAAGTGACTCTTGGTGATGATGTATGATGTTATCGGGTGGGAAAAACCGTGGTATAGAAAAAAACCCGTGGAGTATTTTTTTAATTAATATTTTTTGAAAACCGTGGTATAGCCGTTTCGCGAAATTTGAACCCGCGAAAATCGAGGGATCACTGTATACAATTATAAGTCGAAGTACACACTTATATACATATATAAGGAAAAAACTAAGCTGAAATCTTTCTTGTGTGCATTCACAACCATTGGAATGGCTAGGCAATGGATGAAATGGGAGTTGCCAGGTTTGAAACAAAATATGTGTTTTCTGTATGCTTTCCATGTCCATGCTAAATTTTTCTCTTAAGCATTAGCTGTTATTTTACCAACAGGCTCTCTCTCTTCCAGGTATTTTCATACACTGCCGACAAGGAAATTCGCACAGACGATTTATGTATGGATGTCTCTAGGCTCAATGGGCCTGTAATTATGCTGAAGTGCCATCACATGAGAGGAAATCAACTTTGGGAATATGATGCCGAGGTATTTATTCAAATAGAGAAATGAAGCATATTTGAACAATATTATTGCTTGTCTGCAGCTAACAAATAAAAGGCTACAGCAGTAATTCTCAGCTTTGCTGACTTTAAGATCTGCATGTTGGCACATTCAGCGTGTTGGCTGGGGAATTCTGGGAATGATAGTCCACAGGATATTAAAAGTTGCTAAGGTTGAGAAGGCTCTTTAGTACACAGGTCACCAACTGGTGGTCCAAGAACCACTGGTGGTCCGCAAGAAAATTTTGGTGGTCCATGGAGAAATCTTGGCCCCTGGGCTGGATATGTCCGAGAGTAATTAAACCAGCTTGCACGTGGTAACACAAGGCTGCACCGTCCAACATCACCCGCCCACACGCTGGCCCCCACTCTTAAAGTCAAGCGCAAACCTCACCTTGAGTATAGTGCTGTGAGCTGGAACAGAAGGTAAGATCAAGAACTCGATGTGCTCAACTGAACAGCTACCTGGGGATGGGGCGGGAGGTTCAGCCACCTTTCAGGCCTACATCTCTCCTCCTGTGCGTCCTCTGGGTAGAAGACCAGAGAGAAAGTGCCTGCTAGATTGGTCCCCTGCAAAGTCTCATCTCTCTAGGAGTCTGGCCAAAGTTTCCCATGCTGCTTCAGTGAAGACTCCTCAAGAGAGACAAGTTTTAGGGGGACAAGCTGGCATCCGCAATGGACAGTGCACCTAGGTGGGAGAGCTGCAATGGGCCAGTCCTGTGAGTGTGACTACTACAGCTCTGAAATATGGGACCGACCATGGTGGGGCTGGAAATCTCTGCCCTGGAGTGGCACTTGCAATGTTCAACTTTGCAGGTGGTGCAATATGCAAAAAGAGGTCATGACTTTTATTACTCTTTTTCTTCTCAATGTATTTCTTTCTATATTAATTAGTAAAATGTACTTACGATAATTATATGTAAACATACAAAATATAAAGTAATGTATCAGAAAGGTAATAGAAATGGATTAAGATCTGTTAAACTAGAACAAAACATGTGAGAAATATTGCTTTTACTCCTTATTCTTTTTTTTTCTTTTTCTTTTTTTCTTCTTTTTTATTTCTGGAAAACAATAAAGATACTTTACAAAAAAAAATATGCAAAAAGAAATGCAGCCCTCGCCAGCTAGAACAAAATAATGGTGATGTTATGGGGGAGGGGATGCGCAAGTGGGCCAAAGCAGGGGTTGTGATGGCTGGAAGCTGCAAGAGCAAAGCGCTACTTGCATTTGAATGGCATCAGCATTCTGTCTTGGTATATATGTGCCAGCCGGTGACACAAGGCAATCCTTGACTCCTGCCACTTGGATCTCAGAGAGGTAAACACCATACGGTCTGGGGAGCAGCAGTACTGGTGTGGGAGCTGTGCATCCAGGAGAGCCTCCCTTACAGGACTGGTGGTGCCAGCCGGTGGTGGCATGTTGTGCCCAGAGCTTGGGCTCTCCGCAGCAGGTGAGGCGGCTGCACTGCCCAAAGTGGTGAGGCTCTGGCTGCACCATAAGTGAGAGATCCGCTTACAGCAAGAACCTAGCTTGAGCCTCTCTGAGAACCTGCCAGACGCCCATGGCTGTATAGCCTTTGCCACTCAGCTCCACATGGATTTGGGGCAGCCAGCGCTGGTGACAGGGCTGTGGTTGGAGCTGGGCAAAAAGCTGCACTCCCCTGGCAAGCTGAGCCATCCCATGCCTGTTTTTCTGCGTGCCCAACATGCTGACCGTGGGCCACCTTCCTGTTTTGCAGAAGGAACTGTGGCTGCTGCTAGTGGCAGAGCAGAGCGACCTTGGGGTTGCTTCGGGCAGGTGGATGGAGCAGGCGACTTGGCCATGCCCGGTGACCCCAGCAGCCTCCCACAGGTGGAGGGAACCGAAGGGACCACATCCCTGCAGCCAGTGGCTTTTGGAAGCGTAAAACTGCCAGAGAAGCCCATGAGGTCTGGACTGTGCTCCCCAAGTGCCCGCCGGGGGAGCCCAGATCCCCTTTCAAAGCCCACATGGCAGGCAGTGTGGTAGTGCCAAGCAGGAGCCCCAGTGGATGGGGTATTGGGCGGGACAGAGCCGCTAGAGCACATGTGCCAGGGCTCAGCCAGCCGCTGGAGGTCTTGGAATGGCTGGGCAGAGCAGCCCTGGCCCAGCTGCAGCCCCCACAGTATTGGAGTGGTGGGGGTCTGGTTGTATAATTGGGATGGCCCCTCCCTGCCCCACAGTGCCAGAGCCACGTGCGCACCGATAGCTCTGCGCAGTGAGGAAGAACAGGTGGGCGGCAGGAGGCACATGTGGAGGTGTTTGTTCAGGCAGCTGTAAGGTAAGGCCAGCTGGGAGGGAATGCCCTCCAACTACAGGCAGGGGATGAGGGGAAGGCTTCAGTGTCCGACTGCCTCCACTTTGCTGTCCTCTGGGTCAGGGCTGTCTGAAAGGGGTTTTGCAAGAGGCAACTGGACTTTCTTGGTTTTTCCTTGAAGGATGTTTTACTTCTCATCCAAGAAAAATTGAAGAAGCTAAAGGACTTCAAGGAAAAACCAAGAAAGTCTTGTTGTCTCTTGCAAAAGCCCCTTTGGGTGAGAGGTCACTGGCAAACGGTGAAAATGTAGGGGTTCCAAGCTCCAATCTGCCCTGGGAGGGTGTTCTTGGTTTTCAGAAGGTCATTACTAAAATGTTTTAAAAGGTTAAAAAGAAAGTTGGCCATGTCCACCCAATCACATGACCCAGTCACATGACCCCCAAGCCCTGCCTACAAAACCAGTGACACCCCCCTCCCCCCCCAAAAAAGATTTCACCACTGGATTTAAAATTATGACTTTGGTAGTCCATGAGGTCCAAAAGGTTGGGGACCCCTGCTTAGCAGGTTGGTAAATTTGATAAGAAATGTTTTCACAATTGTTTCGTCCCTCTTTCAGATACATTGGGAGGTGTAGGTGCTAACTTTGCATCCCTTTCCCCCTATAACCCCATCTCTCATGTGAATGATTACCACAATAACCTCTTCTAACCTAAGATCTCTGTATAATGGAGCCTAAAGGCAGTGAATCTCATTTGTTAGGTTATTCAGGGCACTTAAAGAGGGTATTCACAACATGTGGCAGCATGACAAGTAAGACCTGTTTTCTTTTAGAAGGCATCTACAGCTGCTCCAAAAACTACTTCCCTCAGAATATGGATGCATGAAATGACTTCATTTCAGGGACTCTTTTTAGCCATTTCTCCACTTCCTTACAAAACAGGATTGCACAGGATTTAAAGAATGAGGATAAGCTGTCATAATTCCTATGCCTCTGATCTGAAGTGAGAAAGTCTATAAGATTATAAGGTATTGACTGGCTTGGAAATCAGACAATTCGGTCTGCTTTCCTTCGCCACCTCTTAGGCATGGAAACATTCTGGTGGAAAGTATTTGCACAAATCTGAATCGGCCTTAGAGTCTTATAAATAAGAAAAAGTTATTGACAAAAGGATAAAGCTAGCATATTAAACAAAGTAATGAGGCACACAGTTAGGAAATTGTGTTAATTTCTACTTCAGAAAGTTGGTATAGTTATTGGTAGTTCTTCTATTTATTGAGGTGAACTATTCTAGCAGGGATCTAGATTAGATGGACCAGCAAATTCATCTTGAAGACCTATCAGAGAACATCCTACAAAGGGTATTAAGCTAGATTTTTTGTTTGGAGGAGTAGGTTGTATTAACAGCTCTCCCCTCTTCTGAGTAGTTGGCAACAGCAGAAATAAGCAAAAGGGTAAACAATCAAATAAATTGTGTCAGCATTTTACTACATAAGTTGAGTGAGGAAGAAGCTAGTTTTTAGACTTCCTTCTATATTTGTAGAAGGACATCGCTTGACACTGAACTTAGTGAAACAGAGCCGATAGGACTATGTCCAAATGGTTGGTTTGTTAATATATAAACAAGCCATCAATCTATGTTTGTATATATTTGAGTAACTTAACTTTAAATGTACTGCTGTGTGATGATTGGCTATGGTGTTTTAAGTTTGCCAGAAGAGGGAGCCAGAGATCATAGTTGGAAGCTGATGTGCTCCGGAATGCTGATTCAATCATGATTGACTATGTTTCTGATAAGGAGTTCTGTGTGAATCTCTGTTACTCTCTGAAAATATTGAAGTGTTAATTAGCTGTAAATCTTTGTTTGATGTTTAAGACAAAGACAGCCTGGTAAGAAGATTATAGTACTTCTTGATATTGACTGACTAAATGTTAATGGCCTTGACTGTTTAATTGGAGTGTGCTATCTATCTAAAAGTAAACTATTTTGTACACTTTAATGAACCTGTTCATGACTGGATCATTACTCATCATTTACTGGATATCTACTACAATCCCACATTCCTAAACGTAGATCCCTGGTAACTGATCATTTTTCCTTATCAAGAGCAGCTGTTGCAGCCAACCTAGTGTTAATTTCAGATTTGACAGATGGGTCTTCATCACACTGGGATTATACTTTCATGTTCACGTGGAAAATATATTCCTATCTACTGTAATTTTGAACCTTACAATTTATGCAGTGATCCGCTTCCCAATAAATGAGCTATATTTATTATTTCAAGGAAGTTTTCATTATCTGGGAATGATATGCTGCATAATAAAACATGCATTCCCATAAAATATTGTGACTAGGTTCATAATTCTTCATCCATAAATACTAAGCCAGCAGGATGTTTGGGATGCAAAACATATATTATGCAATTTCATTACTCCAAGAAGACATGTTATAAATATAGGAGATACAGTCAGACGGTTGCAGCATGGAAAAGGAAAGAACAATCCATGCCATTTCACTGACAAATATTTAGCTGTAGTTTTATGGGAAAATATTTAAGAAAAATAGAATGGGATGGAATGGAACAGAATGGAACGGAACAGAACAGAACAGAATAGAATTCTTTATTGACCAAGTGTGATTGGACACACAAGGAATTTGTCTTTGGTATATCATATACATATCATATACAAAAAAACTGTATATGATACATATGTGTATTACTTTTCTACCTTGATATGCAGGTTTTTATTATTTATTAAATTTATAATTTATTTTTTGCTGTTATTACTGATTTATTACTATGTGAAAGCTCAAGTGATTTTATTTATGGTTTTTTTTTAAAAAAAACAGCTGACAGTTTTATAATATTTGTACAATTCAGTATTTAAATAACCAACTATAATAATAGTTTGAAACTAGGTTTATAAAGAGAGATAAATAGTTTGCAGCAAATGTTACCATGTGGCATATTTGAAAATAAATTTCATCAGAGTTGTTTTAAGATATGTCTTAGAAGCTCATAAAAAGTCACAATTGCAAAATCAGAATCAGCCATTAGATGGAGCCAAGAAAAAGGAAATATTTTGTAGTTCTATGATAAGAAACTCATAGAAAAAGCAATTTGTCTGAGGAATTATTTTGTTGTATTTGCTAGCTTACAAAATTGAGTTAAGAAAGAGAAAAACCCACAACATTCCAAATGTATTATGGTAAAGTAAAAATGTATTTTTGTTGAGTTATCATTATTGTGATTTACAAATAGTGATTTGATTTAAGCTATTTCAGTTTTTTATAAATTGTAAATGGAAATGGTTATTTCACTTTTTATAAGGATTATTAGAATTTTATTTAATGTCAGTATAACATCAAAGTCTCTCTACTCTTAGTGTTCTATATGCTTTTTTTTTCAGTAAGCATTTACTGAGTAGTGAAAACAGAGGAGTATTGAGGATGCTTGGCTGCATAGCTAGAGGTATAACAAGCAGGAAAGAGGGAGATTGTGATCCCCTTATATAGAGCGCTGGTGAGACCACATTTGGAGTACTGTGTTCAGTTCTGGAGACCTCACCTACAAAAAGATATTGACAAAATTGAACGGGTCCAAAGACGGGCTACAAGAATGGTGGAAGGTCTTAAGCATAAAATGTATCAGGAAAGACTTAATGAACTCAATCGGTATAGTCTGGAGGACAGAAGGAAAAGGGGGGACATGATCGAAACATTTAAATATGTTAAAGGGTTAAATAGGGTTCAGGAGGGAAGTGTTTTTAATAGGAAAGTGAACACAAGAACAAGGGGACACAATCTGAAGTTAGTTGGGGGAAAGATCAAAGGCAACATGAGAAAATATTATTTTACTGAAAGAGTAGTAGATCCTTGGAACAAACTTCCAGCAGACGTGGTTGGTAAATCCACAGTAACTGAATTTAAACATGCCTGGGATAAACATATATCCATTGTAAGATAAAATACAGAAAATAGTTTAAGGGCAGACTAGATGGACCATGAGGTCTTTTTCTGCCGTCAGTCTTCTATGTTTCTATGTTTCTATTGAGGCAACCCAGCCACCTTAAGGAACTTATTCATCTTAAATTCTGCTGAATTGGACCTAGGAAGTCCCAGGAACTATGACATTATCAAATGACTCAGTTGAACTCTAGTGCAGGGCTGTCAAACTCATGGCTCACGGGCAGGATATGTCGTGGGCTGGCCACACCCATGGCCAGTTTAGCAAAGGGGGAAAAGTCATGTTATATCACATGGCGATGCCATGACGGTGCGAGTTTGACATCCGTGTCCTAGCACATTGAAGGTGATTGATATATGGTGACTCTGTATTCTTAAAAACTCAATATTCTTTAATATTCCCCACATGCTCAGAAACACATTGCAAGCCGAAACACAGTTGAGGATCTTTTCAGCTGTGCTTCAGACAAAGAATAAAGTATTAAGATGAGGGTGGGTGGGAGGGCTTCTTCCAACACAGAGACGTCAAAAAAAAAATCGCCGAAAATTGCATCATTGGTGGGTTCCTATCGATGCAGCACTCTGGATCGCATCAATAGGAAGCCACAACTGCCTCCGTTTTAGTATCTTTATCATATCTTTACTGCAATTACATTCTTAAATACCAATCCATCTTTATGCCTTGCTTCTCCAATTCTTGAGTAGATTTCATTTCTCCCTCATCTGTTAGAATATTTTCAGTATTTTGATTGAGACTCAGAAGCAAACTGGCAATTAGTCCAGCTTGTGGAGCAGAAATGTAATATATTGTACACTGCCATTACATTCTGTGTCCATTGAAATAACTAGGCAGGCCCATTTAAAAATCCTCAATCTTCTTTCCCTAATGCCATTATTTCCTGAATGGAAAAATATAGATATCAGGTAGATAGAATTTATTTATTTTTTATTTATTTATTATTTAGATTTGTATGCCGCCCCTCTCTGTTTTTTTCCTTTTTGAAGAGCGAAGGTTTTGGGAGGGGTGGATGTAATGTAAAAATTTTGGTGATGTGATGATGATAACTGTACTTTTTGTGAAGATTGGAGGATTATATTGCTTTCGGTTTTTATCTTCCTTCCTTCTCCCTCTTCCTCCATGCCCTCATGTAGTATGCAACTGGACAAAAGTGATTTGTCCCCTAGTCAGGGGTGGGTTCTAACTTACCTCACTGCCGGTTCGCTTCCTCCTTCACCTGCGCAGTGCTGAAAAACAAGCAAAAAATAGCCCACCAAAAAGCCAAAAACAATGTGGTGGCGCAGATTCAGTGCCAAAAACCTGGTAACCTCCCCCCACAAATTCAAAAAAATATTTTTCCCAAAAAAAAGATCGCGGCACCCATGGACCAGCCTCGACAGAACCAGCTCCATGATGTCATCACTGGTTTATTACCAGTTCTATGGAGCCAATGCAAACCAGGAGGAACCCAAACTTATCAATGATTGTCTAGCCCAAATTCCTCCAAATCAGATAATTAGAGGCATATATGAAAGAGTTGCATGTGCCCTTTTTCCTTTTTGTATTTCTATTTTGGAAGCTGGTAATATAAAGAACACAAGACAGCGTTTAGACATATGGAGGTTACTCCTTCAAGATAAATCTGTCATGGTTGGTGGGAAACTGAACAGCTGGCTTTCTTAATGTCTCTTTTAACCCTAGTTAGTTATAGAAGCCTAAGTAAATAAAAGAAAGGAGATATGGTCATCAAATCTTGTACATAAAAAGTCCCAACATCTTGCACATGAAAAACCACATAGAAATCATATCACCCTTGATACCTGTATTTCACAAATACAGAATTCTGAAATGAAACTTATGCAATTCCCTCTTATGCCATCTTTATATTTGATTGTAGATCTTGTGTTGTGAGGTACCACTTAACATCTAATTAATCATGGATTTCCATTAATGTGCCTGCAGTGATAATAGAAAGCTTAACATTTTGAACATTTGGTTATCTATCTATCTATCTATCTATCTATCTATCTATCTATCTATCTATCTATCTATCTATCTATCTATCTATCTACTCTGTTCCCAACCCCAATAAGGCCAAGCACTTATTTCAGGATTAAAATAAATATAAGGCAGGATCTCATTTTCGGGGAAACAAAATATCTGTCTGTCCATCCATCCATCCATCCATCTATCCATCTATCTATCTATCATCACAATTTCTTGGGTTTCTCTTAATTAAGAGCCAACATATTATTTCAGAAATGATAGTCCTGTAGTGTCAAGGAGCATCTTTTCGTAGTTTTTGAAACAGCTGAATTTTGAACAGATGTTTCCAACTTAAGGAGAGAACTCTGAGTATGTGAATTGATACAGCTGTGATAAGTTTTGGTAAATTATGTTCTTCTTGTAACTTTGCATCTACTCTTTCAGTATGTTGTTTATGGTATCCTGCTATTGCGTTATTCTTTATGAGCCCTTTAGTGTTTTACCAAGCTGTTTTCAACAAGGGAACATATAGGATTTATGACCCAAGTACAGATTTCCAAATCTTTATGTATGAAATGCATAGTTTGACTTTTAACTCTTAAGTGTACTTATTTGGTACATATGCAGTACATAGGTATATTTGATTTTATGAGTCTTATTATTTATTTATAAATTTTATTGGCTGCCCATCATACCAGACATTAAAACCAAGGATACGTGGAGAGGGGAGGAAAGTGGGATCTGTTATTATTCTATCAACCACCTCATTTGCACTGTTCCCCTACTGGAGCCCCAAGCTAGCTGGCAGAGACAGGTCTTTAAGCTCTTATGAAAAGATAGAAAAGTTGGGGCCAACTTCACATTGGGGGAGCAAGCTATTCCAGAGGGCAGGAGCAACAGCAGAGAGGACCCTCCTCCTAGATCAGTGATGGTGAACCTCTGGTGGCCTTCTGGAGGCCAGAAATGGCCTCTTTCCCAATTTCTGGTCAGTCCAGTAGGCTTGTGTTTCGCCCTTCCCAGGCTCCAAAGGCTTCCCTGGAACCTGGAGAGGGTAAAAATGCCCTTCCCCATCCTCCCCATAGGTTCACCATCACTGTCCTAGACCCTGCCAACTGCAATAATTGGGCTAACGGAACCTGCAGCATGCCACCCATGAATGATACAGCCCAATACCACTGGGGTGAGACAATGCCTCAAGTAACCTGGACCCATACCATTAAGGGCTTTAAAGATTATCATCTTGAATTGCAATCTTTTGCCAAGAGTGTGTGCGTGCATTTGTGTGTGTGTGTGTGAGAGAGAGAGAGAGTGTGTGTGTGTGTGTGTGTGTGTGAGAGAGAGAGAGAGAGAGAGAGAGAGAGAGAGAGTACATGCCTTCATGTTATTTATTTTTACTTCTGATGACTTGCCTGGCTGAATTTTCCAAAGTAGCCTGGAAAAGTTTTTCCAAAGTAGTTTGCCCTTGTCTACTTCCTAGGGCTGAGAGAGAATGACTGGCCCAGGATGACCCAGCTGGCTTTGTGTCTAAGGTAGCACCAGAATTCATGGTCTCCAGTGATGGCAAACCTATGGCTAGAGCCATATCTGCTGGCACATGAGCTGTTGCCGTAGCTCAGCTTCAACATGCATGTGTGTGCTGTCCAACTGATTTTTGGCTCCCACAGAGGTTGTGGGAAGGCATTTTTGCCTTCCAGAGAGCCACCGGGGAATGAGGGAGGGCGTTTTTACCCTTCCCCAGCTCCAGGGAAGCCTTTGAAGCCTGGGGAGGTGTTAGCATATAGCATGGAAAAGGGGGATAGAACGTTGAGAGAGCTAATTTGCATACTGGCATGTGGTCAGATGTGGCAGTTGGAAGATAGAATTCTTGGGGATTCGTATGCTGACTGTTGGTGAATCTGCATCAGAGAGCAGATGTAGAGAGAAATATAGTCAAACTGTCAAGTTGTTTATTTATGTACATGTGAAACCAGTTCAATGAGAAAAGAAGAAATAAAAGCATAAGATTTATATTGGAGTCGCTGTATCTGTACCCAATATAACATAGTATCGCGGTTCTGCTATTAAGAGTCTCTGCTGTATGAAGTGAAGAAGATCACTTATAACCATAAATAACATAGAAATCGAACAGGAGGGCGAAACACGAGCCTACTAGGCCCACAAGAAGTTGGGAAACAGGCCTCCAGAAGATCTCCGGTGGGGAGCGTGGAAAGCTGTTGTTGCCCTCCCTAGGCATGGAATTATGGGTGTAGACACTTTCGCATTCATGATAGCGCATGCCCACAATCTTTCGGCACCTGAGGGGAAAAAGGTCCGCCATCACTGTTCTAGGTGCTTTCACCACAACACCAACTGGTTCTCAGTTACTCAAATAGAGAAGGACGATTACTGTCACTTTTGCTTTTATGGAAAAAATATCTGACTGGACATATGCTTTAACCTGTTTTGAACTCAGCTACCAAGATTTAGATCAGTGTTTCTCAACCCTGGCGGTTTGAAGATGGGTAGACTTCAACTCCCAGAATTCCCCAGCCAGCAACGCTGGCTGGGGAATTCTGGGAGTTGAAGTCCACCCATCTTCAAACCGCTAGGGTTGAGAAACATTGATTTAGATGCTAGAAGTATTTAGTTGACTCTCTTTATGATAAGGCCTGGGGATGACAAAGGCAGTTGGAAGAAATGCTTTCTATACATTTTCCTGGAGCATAGTTTGACTGTATATTGCCATTCCTTTGCTTTTGTTAGCATGCAGGTAAATGGGAATACAACTTTGAGGTAAGCATTTTGAAACTAATAACCCCTGTGATTGACTTTAGTTTAGTATTTCACTTGTGTACTGCCTTTGTGATATATATGATCTCTGTTTAATTGTAGACTATTTTATAAGAATAGATTCTCCATTTCCTGTAGCATGATGCTAATGCTGATAGTTGAAGATAATTGTATTGTAGTGTGTTACATTTATGTAGAGAATAGAAAAGGAGGGATTCAGGATACAGATGGGTAGATAAAAGGAGAAAATGTCATTTCTCAAAATATTTGCGGATTGTCCCTTCTAAACATTTTTTTACTCAGAAATGTATTCATTGTGAACAGTCACACCAACAAAAAGTTCACTTCTGGGGTTTTTTTCCCTGCACCTGCAAAATGAATGAAATGATCCAATTGCATTTAATATTGAATAATAAATCATGAGGCCCATTATATCAGAACATTAGGACATGTATTTATGAGAATCAAATTCATCAGAGCACTGCATTTGTAAAGAAATGGAGATGAGGACTAGAGAACACAAGGAGATGGGATACTGATATATATATTTACCATTGGCAATATGCAGGTTTTTTAATTTAATTCTCATAGTGCTTACAAACAGTGTTTTGTGCTTTTCCTTAAACCTATTCAGATGTAGAGTCATTGTTATTTTGAATGGCCGGCTGCTGCTTCCATTAGACAGTGAGTGTAATAATCCTTGTTATGAGGCATGCTGTGACAGGCTCATTTAGCTGGTTCCAACCAACCTTTTTACATTATTTTGATAATAGAAAAGGTTTCTGCTGCATAGATTAATTGTTGTTATAAAATGTTTTTGGTGTATTAGTATTGTTTAAAGTTACAAGATATCAGTCCATTAAGGTTTTGGTAAATTGGCTCACGATTCAGAACTGTTTACATTCGATAAGACTCATTTTATTTGTAAACTGAAAGATTAATCATTTCACAGGGTTCATTATTTTATCTCTAAATTGGCAGTACTGAATGAAAGCTAATAATGGGAATTTGCTTGGATTTGAAATAAGTTTAGCTGCACTGCATGCAGATAAATTCCCTGTAGTCAGAACTTTTGAATATATTTCCTTTTAACTGACAATGTTTTGCAATGCCATGCTTACTTTTTTCATCCATAACTATTCAATTTGATGACTGTGTTTAATAAATATTGATATTCAAAACTACTAAATCTTCATTTTTTCACTCCTGCATTTACTTTCTATTAGTAGAAAACCGAAGGGAAATGACTATGTATCTGAATGAAAATTGATATTCCAGTTGCTCACTCATAGCGAGCAATTTTTAGTTGTTTTATATGCTAGTGCATTCTAATTACCAAAATTAAATAAAAGGAATTAACTAGTACATATTTTATGTTAAAATATTAAATAAAGGTTGTATTCAAGCACAGCTGTAATTTTTTTTTAAAAATGTATTGCTGGTTTCAACTGAGGAAGTGTGTAACGTTTTAAATAAATAGATCTTCCTTCAAAAATAAATATTATGCAAACCTACACTGTATAGAATAGAATATTGATAATAAATAGAAATAATCTACATATACAATTAAATGCAAATATAGTCTAAAAACATAGAGATGGACAGGTTTTTCACCATTACAGCAACCCAATGTTTATTGATAATAAGATCAGTTAACATACTTTGTATGTATGTATGGTGTGTGTGTGTGTATGTATGTATGTATTTATTTTTGTATGTATTTTTGTATGTATGTATGTAATAAAATTTTCAATTTACAGATAGTCTAAAATTTCTATTGCTAAGCAAGACAATTGTTTAGTGATTTTTGCCCAATTTTATGACATTTCTTGCCACAGTTGTTAGGTGAATCACTGCAATTCGTAAGTTAATAACATGTTGTTAAATGAATCTGGTTTCCCTGTTGACTTTATTTGTCTGAAGGCTGCAAAAGATGGTTGCAAAACAAGATTTTGATCACATGACCATGGGGATGCTACAGTGGTCGTAAATGTGAAAAATGGTCAAGTCATTTTTTTCAGTGCTGTTGCAAGTTTACACAGTCTCTAAATGAATGTTGTAGTCAAGGACTAGCTATATCAACTACTTAAGAAGCTGTGCCATTGCCCAAATGTAAGACAGAGTGAAGGAAGCTCATCATAGGCAGTTTTATTTTAGGGTAAAGGCCTAGTAGAAGTGTCTCCAGATAGCCAGTGCAGTAGTTCTTTTTCAGATTTATGAAACCCTGCTGAAAACTAATGGATTGAGTCCCATGAGGCACTAATTTTAATTGGAATGAATTAAAAGAATATTGTTTCACAAGTCAGAAGGGGCAATGAAATAACCAAAGAAATGTGTTCAGAGAAAGCAGAAGAGTATAACAAGTACAATAGAAAGTTGTGTACAATGCCATGGTGGATGGAGGGGAACCTCCAGAATGACCCTAGCAATCTTACTACTTCCTCTGCCCTCAAGGACAATTTTTAGCCCAAGGCTGCTTTTACACTCTTCTGCTGCTTCTGGCTAATGTCAATAAGGAAGCAACAAATGTACAAGAGACAAATATTTTTTTCCATAGCAAACAATCTAACTTTTAAAAAAAACAAACAACAGAAGTTTACTCTTCTGTCGTCTCTTTATTTAGATTCTTAAATTTAGAAAATAAAAAAAATGATGAAGCTCATAATTGGATTTTGATTTTTTAAAAAATCTTTCTGGAACTGGATGAGGTCAAATGAAAAGGAGGCTTTTTAAGATTGAGTTGGAAATAAATCTGGGATAGGTGACAATTTGTCTTCCCCATCTGTTGAATGCAACAATCCTCCCCATCAGGCCACAATTTTTATTCCTAATTTATACATAAACAATGTGCATTTGCTCTACAATAATGAATAAAATTGTTGGTGGCATTTGAAAAACTTTGTCCAGTACAGGTTGCACCTTATTTAATAAAATGAAAGAGCAATGGGGAAAACTAAATATAGATAAATAAATACAGTGATGCCTCGTCTTATGAACTTAATTGGTTCCAGGATGAGGTTTGTAAGGTGAAAAGTTTGTAAGACGAAACAATGTTTCCCATAAGAATCAATAGAAAAGCAATTAATGCGTGCAAGCCCAAAACTCACCCTTTTTGCCAGCCGAAGCACCCATTTTTGCGCTGCTGGGATTCCCCGGAGGCTCCCCTCCATGGGAAACCCTACCTCTGGACTTCTGTGTTTTTGTGATGCTGCAGGGGAATCCCAGCAGGGGAATCCCAGCAGTGCAAAAAACGGGTGTTTCGCTGGCAACGGACGTCCGGAGGTGGGGTTTCCCAGTGAGGGGAGCCTCAGTGAAATTGCAGCATCGCAAAAGCACAGAAGTCCTCGAAACCCCACCTCCGGACTTCTGTTGCCAGCGAAGCACCCGTTTTTGCCTTGCTGGGGTTCCCCTGCTGGGATTCCCCTGCTGGGATTCCCCTGCTGGGATTCCCCTGCTGGGATTCCCCTGCAGCATCACAAAAACACGGAAGTCCCGAGATGGGGTTTCCCATGGAGGGGAGCCTCAGGGGAATCCTAGCAGCGCAAAAATGGGTACTTCGTTGGCAAGAGAAGTCCAGAGGTGGGGCATCCCAGTGGCGGCGGCTAGGATTTGTAAGGTGAAAATAGTTTTGAAGAAGAGGCAAAAAAATCTTAAACCCTCTGTTTGTATCTCGAAAAGTTTGTATGATGAGGGGTTTGTAAGAAGAGGTATCACTGTATATTCCTGATGATCCATTATATTTCAGAGCTATTTTCAAACATTTTATTTTAGCTATGAGGTAAATAAGGGCATCAATTGAGATATAATAGGCACGTTTTTAATGATGAAAAATGACATGAGAATTTTACAAATAAAATTAGATTTGTTAAATAAGTCAGTTTCCCTCAAAACTAGCTATATCTCCTTGTGATATTGAGAGCAGTTCAGTGATACTTGGTGCACTACATGTTACCAAACCTTGTTTTGGTATAAATTTCTCACAACTATATTCTGTATATCTCAAATTTGGATTTTTATTTCTTGAATTGATTGTATATCTGGAGGACAGAAGGAAAAGGGGGGACATGATCGAAACATTTAAATATGTTAAATAAGGTTCAGGAGGGAAGTGTTTTTAATAGGAAAGTGAACACAAGAACAAGGGGACACAATCTGAAGTTAGTTGGGGGAAAGATCAAAAGCAACGTGAGAAAATATTATTTCACTGAAAGAGTAGTAGATCCTTGGAACAAACTTCCAGCAGACGTGGTTGGTAAATCCACAGTAACTGAATTTAAACATGCCTGGGATTAACATATATCCACTGTAAGATAAAATACAGGAAATAGCATAAGGGCAGACTAGATGGACCATGAGGTCTTTTTCTGCCATCAGTCTTCTTATTTTCTATGTATATGTCTAATTCCTGTGGAACATTTGATTAATTGATGCCATTTGTCACACCATGCAGACTAATTTAGAGATATTAAAATTCCAATATAAAATAAATCAAAAAGTCAAGTCGTGCGAATTAAAACAGCTGTGATCAAATAATAATATACACACATATAGATGTACCTGACTAGCTTGTTTGGGCAGAAGCAATAAAACTACTTCTCAGTTTGATAAAAATATAACAAAATAAGAGAATAACAGAGTAGGAAATAACCTTGGTGGTCTTCTATCTAGTCCAATCCCCTGCCCAGGCAGGAAACCCTACACCATTTCAGACAAATTGTTGTCCAATCTTCTTTAAAACTTCCAGTGTTGAAGTATTCACAACTTCTGATTAATTGTTCTGTCAGGAAATTTCTCCTTAGTTCTAGGTTGATTTGCTCCATGGTTGGTTTCCATCTATTGTTTCATGTCCTGGCCTCAGGTGCTTTGGATAATAGTTTACTCCCTCTTCTTTGTGGCAATCCCTGAAATATTGGAACACTGCTATCATGTCACTCGTAGTCCTTCTTTTCATTAAACTAGACATACCCAAATCCTGCAACCCTTCTTTATTTGTTTTAGTCTCCGGTCCCCTAATAATCTTTGTTGCTCTTCTTTGCACTCTTTCTAGATAATATAATACAAATCATATGTTGATTTATATTAAGGTTTTATGAAACCCATGTAAATATTTAGACTGTTTTAAGATGATTACTTAAGCTGTGTAAATATAAGATTCTTACTGTGGTTCATTCACCTTTTCATTGCCATAGGTCGGATAGAGTGCTTTATCCTTTCCTTTATGATTTCTACTTGTTTTGCCATTTTTCTGTCTCACAGACACACACCTTCCTTCATATTATTACCCAATCTTGTCTGACTGTAAGCAGGATAGAAGATGCCATTCATGGTCCCACTATTGAGCCTTGTAATGACAGCCCTTTTCAGAAGTGGTTGTTGAGAAACTATACTCGGCTGGAGGTTTTTAGGAACATTTTTAAAAGCTCCACCGATTATTTCCTTTAGCAAATGCCAAGAGGTAGGTATCATGAAAAAAATAATAAATATGACAATTATTTTCCTTCTCACCCTCCCTCCTACTTATCACTATAGAGTAAAATCTAAATAAAACAAATAACAACTGCATTTATTAATTCTACTTACTATAAATCTATGTCAAAAATTTTGATTAAAAACTAGAAATGCATGTACTTTGTTTGAATATCTTATTTAATTTTAAGAACTGTTAAAACTATAGTTGTTTTGCATTACCTTAAAGCATCTATTTTCAATAAATAGTGTCTAAATGTTAAAGTGGGAATAATATGTGTAGTGGTAGCCAGTGTTTGATTATCTACTGACTCACTTGCCAGCAGATCAAGCCCTTTGGGGGTTCAAATGCTGCCCAACATTTAATCCAATCCAGTTAGATAGCATAGCAAATGAAAGAGTAATTAAACTGTTGGATTATGGCTAGAAAATCCAAATTTGAGTCCAGAGCTACTTTTGGGGGGAAAAGCCAGTCACTCCCTTCTAGATCTAAGCCAGGTGTCTCCAAATTTGGCAAATTTAAAATTGTGGACTTCAACTTTCAGAATTCCTCAGCCAACTAAGCTATAACATTTAGTTGACCTTCACAGTACAATCCTATGAAGAGGATGGAGTGCTACTTATTATGCTTTTATGATTTTCTGGAAGAAAAATTGTATAAAAATCTAACACCGAAGCCACCATTCCTGGCATTGATTCTATGATTCTGTGAATCTATGATTAGTATAATAGTAGTGTACAGCTACTGTGTACTGTTATTGTACTTACAGCAGTTTATAAAGACAAGGTATGCCATGTTTCTCGCGGGTTTTTTTTTAATGTTCTGTAAAATGTGTTTTTGCCCTGTTGATATTACCAGAGCAAACTTTATTTACCACATTTATTTTTATTTATGTATTAAACAAATTTATATGGCTATTCAACTCACAGTGATTCTAAGTGGCTTACAGCATTATAATTATTATTTATAGTTGAAGCCCTTGGTTCAGTAATAACAGTTTGGAAATTAGTTTACAATAGCTGTACCAAAGTACAATGGTTCTTTCAAACTGAAACACCCTTCCGTGTAAAAATACCTTCAAAGAAGTTTTTATCTTAGATATAATGTTATACCATGTTTTAATGTTTGGCTTTTAAACTATGTTGTGGAACTGTTGTGTATGCCACCTGGATGCAGTACTTGAAAAGCAGCCTTGTAATACTGTAAGTAAATACAATCAAAGTAGAAAATTGTAAAGTATATTTTTGTGGTAGATAGAGACGTGTTGCATAGAACTTTTGATAGTGATGATGGTGAATTGTATGTATTTGCTTGCAAAGTGCCTGTTTCACTTTACAAAATTTAACATTAGAAAGAATATGATCCAGAAATTAAATAGATATGTTAGCACTGTAATTTTATTTTATTTATTAGATTTGTATGCCGCCCCTCTCCGTAGACTCTTCCAAGAACATTTCAAAATATTATTTATAAAGCAAACCAGTTTTTCTATTAATTTTAATGTCAATGATACCTTGTAGTAATATTAGAAAAACCCTGTAAAATATGTACAAACATTGCTAAAAGGATATAATTCGTTGCAATGGCATCTTTGTTTTTTGTCAAGGTCCTGTTTGACTAAGACAAAAAGGGCTAAAATATAGTGTTATTTAATATATAGAGTATGCTGAAAACATTAATCTGGTACTAAATAATGCGAGAAATTACAGACTCGGGTGGTTTTGTTGCAGATAATTTTCTAATGTAATTGATTGTTGGCCAAAAAAGGGAGAGAAATGTTTTTAATAGCATTACGTAATGATAGAATTGTAGGAATAAGTGCTTATAGAAGACTATTGAAATATTCAACATGGGGTTTTTTATGTTCAATTCTACAACAAATACAAAGAAACAGCTGGTGAAATATTAGGACTATATTTGATTTGGCATCCAGAAAAGCGTCATGAAGCCTCTAATTCAACTAATTGTAAAATATGGTACTTTCATTGTTCTGAATTATTTCTTAAAGCATTTTGGTGCTCTTATTATATGTACTTCTTAGAAGAAAAATAACCTATTACAATGGGCTACATATTATGAAATAGCCTTAAGAGTTTCTCTGGGAATTTCACAGCAGGTTTTTTTCTCTTACTTTAGATGAAAATAAGAGAAAAAAAACCTCCTTTGTTACTTTTCTGAATGTTTTTTTTTCTGGGTAGAAATTGCTATAGCACAAACCATCCTCAGATCAATTTAGCATGAAATTCAGCGTAATGCAAAAAATTAGATGCTTGTGCAATTTCATCATTTCAGCCATCTCAAGAAAACGGTTCCATTTTAAAAAGTGTAGAGTCCTTGCACATAATGGCAACTACCATATATAGCATAAACCTTTTTCCTGGAACATAGAATATTACAGAGTTGGAAGGGTCCTTGGAGGTCAAACAACTAAGATTGGGCTTATGAACAGAAAGCAGTCTTAACATTCGGTTTCCCTGGAAGCAAACTGCTGCTGCTTAATTAGCAAATCAGGATCAATAATACTAGCTCTGCTCGGAAGAAAAATGAATTAATCATTGATGTTAATTTAAACCTCTTTGAGGTGGGTTTCCTAAAAAAAATGCCTGAATACTGGGCAGGGTGCATTTGTAGCAGAACAGGAACGACTTGTTGCCAATAAGGGAGCAGAGACCACGAGAAGATTGAGATTGCCAGGTTTATTTGGTGCATGCATCAGGTTCAGAAGATATAAAAGCAACGTCTGAACAACATGGATTGCTTTTCAGGGCTCTTGATACATTTCCAAAGGAGTACAAAAAACACACAGTATCAGCCAATCAGATACTAGTTGTCAATGTTTCAGAATGGTGCAGAATGTACAACAAAAAGGAACTCGCGGTCAGTATGTGGGTTCCTGCATGAAGCTATGTGCCTTGAGAGCAGGTGTCAGATCTATCTCTGCATTATCAAAGCTTTGTTCCCTTCCTGAGTACATTTCGTGGTTACGCATTTAGCGCTACAGCTGTACCTCAACCGAGCATAGAGGAAGTACAAATGTGAGGACAAAACTTTGCCCAACTTTGAAAATGTCAAGTTTATAGCAGATATATGTAGGACAAAGGTCATATATCAAAATAGCATAATTCTGGCAAGAAATGCAGTATAAAATGAAAATACAGATATCAAGGCATAGCCCAGCTTCCTCACATTACTGGGCTAGAAACAACTAGAAAACAACGAGGGTGTTTCAGAGGAGGAGGATGTGCTCCTATTCACTCTATGCTATTTCCAGATTTCAAGGGCTATCCCAAAAGGTTCCAATGGTGCAGTGCAGCTTTGAGGTACTATAGCCACACTGAAGGTGTAAAGAAGACCCGCCTCTTCCAAATTAGAGTGCAATAGTTTAATTAGTTTTTATCGGAACTACCTTGTTGATGTTATGCGGCTGTCCAATATTAATGGTGGATCCAGGGAAACTCTCAGACTACAAATCTGATTTGTAAAAGAAAGTGCAAAACAATCCAAAATAGCTTTTTACCTCCCAAATCTTAAAATTCAGCTCTTAGAAAATATAATAACTCCGGGTGGTTTCTTTTTCAAAGTTTAACTTCACTTTGTTCTCCCTGTCTTAAACTTTACAGATTGGAAATATCCAATATTACGCTTGTGGAAAGGGAGAAATCTAAGCTAAATATCTCCAGTACATTGAAATACAGTGGTACCTCTACTTAAGAACGCCTCTACTTAAGAAATTTTCTAGATAAGAACCAGGTTTTCAAGGTTTTTTATGCCTCTTCTTAAGAACTATTTTCTACTTAAGAAACTGAGCCCGGAAAAATTTCCCAGGAAATTTGAGAGTGGCATGAAGACCCGGCCAGTTTCTTGCCATTCCCCCTTTAATCCTGTCCTTCTTGGGCTTTTCTGGGCTGCCAGAGGAGCCTTTCGGTGGCGCTTAAGGAGGCTTTGGCAGTCCAGAGTGAACAAAGCATTTTCCTTTCTCTGGGCACTTGGAGAAGGAATAAACCTCTGCCAGCACCCAGAGAAAAGAAACGCTCCCTTCGCTCTGGGCAGTGACTCTCCTCCTTTTCTTCTTCCTTCTCTTCCCACCCAAATTCCGAGCTTTTATTTCTTTCCTTATGGGTTTGCATGCATTATTTTCTTTTACATTGATTCCTCTGGAAAAAAATTGCTTCTACTTACAAACTTTTCTACTTAAGAACCTGGTCACGGAACAAATTAAGTTCTTAAGTAGAGGTACCACTGTATATGATAGGGTTTTTTTCTTTTTATTATCTTTAATTTCTTGCTTTCGGGTGGGGTCAGGGCATAGGTGGCTTCCACTTTTCCATCGGTTTGCATTGCGACATTTAGCATGTGCGCCCCATCGTGCAATTTCGCTTCTGTGCATGCTCCGAAGGTGGATTCAGCCTGAAACACAGCTGAGAAGCTGATCAGCTGTGTTTCGGGGAAAGAAATAAAAGTTAATATTAACCCGGGGTGGGAGGGAGAGCTTTTTCCAAATAGAGAACGAGCAGAAGCCATCCAAATACAGGAAAATTCTTTGAAAATTCAAAAAAAAAAAAAGATGGTGCACATGGATTGGTACCGACAGAACTCAATCTGTGACAGCAATCTTACAACAGCAGCGGGTCGCTAACGGTTTGGGCGATCTGGTCCGAACCAGGAGGAACTCACCCCTGAATCAGGGTTGCTGAATACAGTTGAGTGTTTATTGGCTGGATGCCCTTTCTGATTCCTAGACAGAATTTGTAGCAGATATTTTATGTTTACCCCCTGCCTAGAATTGAACTCTCAACCTTCTGAGTGGGAGATGAGAGTCTTCACTTTAGGCCACCACATTGCCTGAAATATATGATTGAATTATATCATCATATTGATATTAGATTATTGCTGGTCAATGATGGATAATTGGAACAGCTCATATCCTGCAATGATACCTTTAATATTATTAAACATCATCTGTTTATCCCAGGTCTTTGAAAAGGATTATTTGTGTTCTGCTGGGCTCTCTGATAGGAGCCTCCCGAAAGGATATAAATTTCAGACACACACACGTTTGAAAATTCAAAACAATGTTCTTTATCACAAAATGCAAAATAAACAAAGCACTCTTTTTGTATGGCAAAGGGCACTCATCCCAAAACAACCGGGTAGTCTGTACAATTATCCTTAAGCAGTCATTAAGTACTTAGCTAGCAGCTGTGAAGAAACTTCACACCCCTTCTTCTTCCAACTAAGTGAGACACACACGCACATTGCTCTGCTTTGTTTTCCAAGGCGTGAAAAAGCAACAAAGTCCAGAAGACACAGGATTCCTGACGAACTCCGATCAGATATTCTTCCACAATGGCCAAACCCACATGCTGCTATTTATAGCAGCAGCCCTAATTACTGGAGCCCCAGCCAAACACAGGTGGCCTCCCTTATTTCCTGTAATATGTTCTTACTTGGTCTCTTCTATGCATAATTCTGCGCTTGCGTGGGTCCAAAACGTCATCATCTGAATCAATGGAAGATGAGGGAGATTGACTGCCTGGGCTGTGTGCCAAGCCCTCCTCTGCTGAGTCACTCCCACCTTCTTCTTCGTCCAAGGAAACTAAACTCTGTACTGATTCTGTCGGCAATAACATAGGCCTGTGACATGTTGAATTTTCCCCTGCATCCACCTCCCCATTCCCTGGGGCAGGAGCTGGGCCAGAGCCAACCACAACAATTTGATAGGTAGACAAAAATGCTAAATCAGATATAAACATCTGACTGACATGCACCCAACAATAATACAGTTGTTGTTATAATAATAATAATAATAATAATAATAATAATAATAATAATAATAATAATAATAATAATATGTGCCTTGTTGATTATAGAAAGGTTTTTAATTGTGTAAACCTTTGTCAAGCTGTGGAAGATGCTTGGGAAAATGGGAATCCCACAACATCTTATTATACTTTCATTCCAACAAGGCCAGCATCCTGGGAAAGGCTACCACAATAAATAGTAAACTACATTATCTGTAATAATATACTGTATAAATGGATTATATATTTGACTGGAATGAATTTTTATTTTGGTTCTTTGCTCTTTTGGTTTCTTCTTCTTTACATTTCAGAGATTTTTTTAAAAAAATAAAAAAGCCACTTTTTAATCTGAAGCTTTTCACTTGATATTCTGTCATATTATTAGTCTCCTCATTTCAGGTTCCAAAACAGCAGGATGAAAAATAAGGCAGAAATGTTTATAAATTCTCATTACTATAGCAAATGATAGATTAGAGAATGATCTGAAGACAAAATGCCGCTTTGTAGCCTAAATTGATCTGAGACTGATAAAGAGAGGAGATTGTTGGCAATTTCCCATATAAACTGCACAAAGCATCTCCACAGAATTATGGTTATGAGCATAATGGACTGTTTAATTTTTTCAAGGAAACATCACCTGAACAGAAGGAGCTTCTGGGTTAATTACAATTAGCTAATTGAAATCCTTTTATTTTTAGCTTTGAGTACCCTAGGTTCCAAAGGCTACACCACTTTCTACAGCTAAACATTTGTAACACGTTAACAATTGATCATTTTTTAATTATAGGAGGGCGACATAAGTATGTGAACATCAGAAAAGGCAAAAGACACAATACAGAAATCATGCTGCTTCCAACAAATATCTACTACAATAAACTTAAAACCATTTCAGAAAGAGAATTCATAGCCCATGGTTTTCAAGGTTGATGATCAATTCAGAAAAATGATTTAGATTAGACTTAAACTTGCAAAATTAGTTTCCAGTGGCTCCTAAACATAGAAGATCACTCAGTTGTTTTTTAACAAGAAAGCTGACCAGTGCCATAGAATAGACCAGTGATGGCGAACCATCACATGCCAAAAGGGTGTGTGTGCATGTGCTAGCACACACATAGGTGTCTGCACCCATTCCCTCTCCCTACACATGCACACACCGCCATGATTCCCCTGCGCATGTGCACAATCCCCTCCATCCCCGTGCATGTCCACAGGCCTCACTGAAGCCTGGGATGGTGAAAAAGCCCGTCCAACGAGCAAACTGGAAGTTCAGTTTGCCTGATGTGCTGTTTTTTGCACTCTGGAAGCTTCAGGGAAACTTCCTGAAGCCCCCCAGTGTGAAAAACAGCACAACGGGCAAACTGGAAGTCCGTTTTCTGAACTTCCTGTTGGGCAGTTTTTTGCACTCCAGGGCTTCAGGGAAGCTATCCTGAAGCCTTGGAGGGCCAAACAGCCTTCCCCAAGGCCAAAAATCAGCTGACTGGAGCTAACATGGGGCAATGGCTTGCATGCTATCCAATATGGTTCTGTGTTTTGCCATCACAGGATTAGGCATTAGAGTGGTCGTTCTGTCAGAGGAATATGTTAAAACTTTCAGACTTGGAGCCTCAGCAATCCAACTTCCTCCTGTCATTATATAATAAGTGCTGAGCAACTTTCTGTGTGATTTCCCTGATGCGTAAACATGGTAGAGGAATTTGCTGGCTAGTCCAACTGACGCTGACTTCTTCATTTTGTTGGTTTGCTTGTCTGTTTTGCAGCGACTGACCTTGAGACATGTGAACAGTAACCAGTGTCTTGATGAGCCCTCGGAAGAGGACAAAATGGTTCCTACCATGAAGGACTGCAGCGAAAGCCGATCCCAGCAGTGGCTGCTACGTAACATGACCTTGGGTGCCTAAAGCCAAGACCACAGACTTCGTGTCCTTCCTCAGACCTTGGAAGGTCTGCTCACCCTTCACACAAAAGGATATTCTTCTTCCCTTGTGGCCGGTGAAGAGAAAGGGTTTGGATGCTCAATTCAAAGCCCCACATGTCAGAAAACTACTTTTTTTAAAAAAAAATTGCTTAAAGCATGGTTGCACTTTTTTTTCTCTCTCTCTCTCTGATTTTTTTTTTTTTTTTTACAAGTCAGCTGAACACATGGACGCTTTATCCACCCTGGCATATACAGTATTACGAAGACATGAAAAGCAGACTCCAGAAAAGGGTTACAAAGCGAAAATTGCAAGAGGGTGGGGAAGTAGCTTGCTGTGGGTTCTGTCCTGTAATGTTGCTTGAAAGTGACAATGTTAAATGCCTTATGAAGCTCATTTGCATTGTGGAAGATGGTGAAACATTTGTTTTCCTCAATTGATGTACTTGTACCAGTCCTTCATGGTGACAGAGGAAGAATCTGTTGTTAATCTGCTGCCAACCCATTACCTATGAATAGCCCAGCTGAAAAGATTTCTCAGCAGTAAATTTCTGTATATATTGGATGTTTTTCATGTATAGTGTCAGGGGTGGGTGGGAAAAAGTGGCATTTCTGTTCTTGAAACCTCTGTTAAAATCCACAGAACTGGATGAAGGATATTGCTGGTACGTGGGATGTGAAATCGAATTCACGGCCAAGGAAATGAGATTGATGATACCCACCAATGCCCTTTGCAAAATATAAGTCATTGCAAGCATTGTAACACACTTGGCCAACTTCCATAGTCTCACATTAATAATTATGATAAAAGGCAGCAAGAGCTGTTTATCCAAATTACATGAGATGCTGGTAGAAGACCAAGCTTATGAGTTGGCCACAAGCTGATTTCAAGTTGAGTTTAGTTGCAATTCCTTTTTGTCCTATTAAATGTACTTGATTTATAAAGATTCTTGGTCCCTAGCCATAAATAAAAGCTAGATCTAATGTGAAAATGTCAACAATGCAATGCAACCCCTTAATAATTATTAAGATATTATTACAAAGACATATAAATCTTCCAAACATAGCAAGTTGAAGTTTTAGCATATGACAGCTCCAAGTTCAGGACTAATTAAAAATATGTCTAATTAAGTTGTCTGGTTTGTATATGGAGGACATGGTTTTATATTTTAGATTTATTATTAGAGTTGGAAGGGACCTTGTAGGTTAACTAGTCCAACTCCCCTCTCAAGCAGGAGTTCCTACTCCATTTGAGGCAGATGGCTGTCCAATCTCCCCTTGAAGGTTGCAAGTGTTGGGGCTCTCACAACTTCCGGTAGGATAGGATTTAACTGTCTCTATAAACAGTATTTTATTTTTTTAAAGGGAGGGGTCTTTTTGTCACATATCTCTATGCCAGGATGCAAGTAGGAACAAAGTTTATCCAACATTGGAATCTCTGTAGTTCTAGTGAACATTACTGGATCAGAGAATTACATAAAGTTTACTCATTTTTATCTGGATTTAATTTATTGCAGTTTGTTATATATCAGCCCTATGGCCGTGCCTAAATTTCTGTGAAGTGTGTTATGTTGGGCAGTATGGACGGATCAGTTCCATACTGCAATACTGAGAGATTGAACTGACCTCTTTCACGTTTCATTCAGGCATCTTGAGAAAATGCGAAGGTTCTCTCCAGCAGATGAGACTCATTACGCAAGACTGTCTTTAACGTTAAAATCACCCCATCTGTTGGTTTTGAAGGTGCTCATTTGTCTGCTTTTCCTATACCAGAAGAATTCTCCACAAGTACCGTACAAATATGCAAGGAAAATGTCCAGATTTCAGCAGGATCGGAAGCAAAAGGACATAAAAAATATCAGCCTACTCCCTGAAAGAAGAGGGATTGGTTTGATCAGCAGAGGCGAGCAGATAGAAGATGTATTCAAGAATACAGGTAGTCCTTCAGCTATGACCACAGTTGGGACCAGATTTCCGGATATAAATCATTACATGCGTAAATTGAGTTGTCCGTGTGTTTGGATCCAATTTGATGGCTCCTTTTTTTTTTTGGCAGGGGGTTAAACAAATCACTGCAGCTGTTAAAGGAATTTGTAGCCATCTGTGCAATAGTCATAAATATGAAACCATTCTTTCAAATGTGTGGTTTTTGCTGTGACTGGGGGAGGAAGGGGAGAGACAATGGCAACGTTGTACAACATCCAGAATTGCCATTAAATGCATTTTTTAAAGGGCATTAAGTGATTGGTCCTAATTTGAGGAACTGCCTGTAATCTGAAGATGCCTGGATCCTTGACAAGTAATGCAGCATTTCAACTAAAGGGCGCATGTTTCCATTTGAAGTGTTATTGCTTATCTACAACAATCCCGGTTTCTAGGTTGATCTTGGGCAGGTTGGCTGTGGTTCCTATATTGCCTTTGTTAGAGGGAGACTGATAAGTAGCAAAGTAGGTTATTCTACCTTCCAAATATATATTGTTCCTGAATACAAATTATTCCTGAAGAATCGTGGCTTGAGCTAAACAAACTCAATGCAGTAATGAGGGTCATTACTGCAAAGTTAGCCGAAGCTAATTAATCATTTAAAAACAGGGTCCAATACAAGCAATGCTTTTTCTTAAGTTGTTATTAGGATGACATTAAGAAATAATAAAAGCATTTGTTTTCCTCAAATGAGCATGCAAAGGACAGGAATTTTCAAAAGGTTGGGTAGGAAGGGGGTCTTTGAAAGTTCATATACAAAGTTGAAGAAAGGGGTAGTGGAACCATGAGGTGATCACTTCTCCAATTCCCACAATTTCAAGAAGGCTTACTAGGAATTTTAGGGGCTGAATTTGAACACAGTTCAATCCTGTGCCAGGATTTTGGCTTAGGGGAGGTAGTGCCAGGCAGATGGCTACAAGCAGAATCAAGACCATAGGTTCTGCATTCCCTAACCCTACTGCTAATTCCAATGAAATGTCTCCATGGAGCACCTCATGGATTGCCACATAAATATTTACTTCATCCCATCTTTTTAGTGAGCAAACAATAGGGCATAGGGGATATGCCCCAGCAGCATTATCTTTACATTCTTAAACCGCCAAGGCTAAAATCAAAGTTTTGATAGTTTTAGAGGATTGTACATTAGCCTGTGGTGTCTTCTCTCTTTGTGTTCCGTAGATCAATAAAATGTGTGCTGTTTCTCATTTGAATAGCATTGATTACTCACTTTTTAAAGTCACTTTATGATATCAGCAGTTGAGTTCAAATTTAAACATTGATTTTTTTGAAAATTTAAGTCAAGTTGGCTTTTCTCTCCCTGTGTGTAGATTAGACAATGTTCTAATTTCATAGAAATGTGCTGAGGGATAATATAATAAATATTAAAAATGATTGAGGTATAAATACCAAAAAAGAAGAACAGTATTTAAGAAAAGATAAAACTTAAGGAATTTCTTGAGGGAAAGATAGGTATATAAAGTTTGAGCCAATGGAAGTAAGTTCATTCTGTCTTCAGAGGCAGCTTCTTGACTGTTGAATCCAAGAATAGCACTTTTATCTAACAACAGACAAGTAAAATAGCCTTTTAAAGGTGATTAGTACTGTACCGATAATCGATATAGTCCAGGTTTTTTTACTTGAAATTAATGAGATCATATCTGATCATATAAATGTTAGCTTTGCATCTCATTTGTAGATGCTAAATACAGTCTCAAATGAGGCATATAGTAGTGAGGGTGCTTAAGTGTAAAGCTATGAGTTAGGCTGAAATGGTTAAGGAAATAAATTTGAAATAAATTTTATAATATTATTGTCTTCAAAGTCCTACTGCACCATTATAAACTGGATAAAAAAACACACTTTCAATAGGAAATCAGGTTTGCAATTAAATATTGTAATAGCAACATCTCGAGAATTTAAACTGTATCCCACAAACCATTGTACTCACATGGACACCTACCCACCTGTATTTTCCATGTATGGATAAATTAAAAAGTATGCCGCTATTACTGTACGAATGCACCTGGTAAGATTCAACCACATTAAAATGCATTAAGTATATTGCTATTGTCTCATCTCAAAATGCTGACTGCGCATCAGCCAAAATGTCTTAGATTATATGAATGATTAGCGTGAAAATATTTTCAAGACTAAGCGATATTTCTGAAGCTCCCCTTTTATTTTTCCAAATGGAAAGTTGCAGTTTGTCTCTTTAAATGTTCAAGATAGCTGGACCACTGGCGTTCCAAACCCCTTCAGGCTTTGCATGAAAGTTAACAAAACCAAATTTGGCCAAAGTATGCAAGCCAAGGGGTTTCTAGCCAGTCCCACCTTCTAATCTGTATGCTTCTGCAATGTGCAAGATTATAACATTTATCACATCCCTGTATCTTTAAGTGCACATGGAAACATCTGAAGCAGACACCTAAAAGGCTCCCCCCCACTTTAAATGGCTGTGAGGGTTGTTTTTTTTAAAATATACTTGATTATCTGATTTAGAGGGAGTATCCAGTGGAAGAATTGCTCTTAAAACTTCCTAAACTGTGTGCTTGGTAAACAGTACATGTCACAATTCTTAAGAGTGGGCTGGGGTTCAAGAATTACCAATTCCAAATGTAATCGTTATTAAATGTTAACTCTGCTGTAAATTTTCAATATTTATACATTTTGTAGAAATAAAATATGCCAGTTTAGTTTTATTCTACTTGGTGGTGTCGTTCTTAAAGGCATGACATTAAGTTTTGCTGCCTGTCTCAGACCATATAGTAAGGATTTTATATCAGTGTTTCCCCCAGTATGCTAGCTGGAAATTTCTCAGAGCTATAGTCTACATATTTTAAAATTGCTTAAATTGAGAAGCCCTGGTCTATACCCAAATACTGTATGTGTGTAAATGAACTGTTAACGGGCAAAAAGATCCCAGTTGTACAATCTAGCATGTGTATACACTTGTTTGTTTGTGAGTGTATGCAGACAATGTATCATAAATACATTGAGTCCTGCTGCTGTATATTTTCAGAGCAACGCCTGTGAAATCTTTTTTTAAAAGATTAAATATTATTCATATACTGTACTCTATAAATCAAGCTATTTGCAGAGGCAATAATCACTGCATTGCAATAACAAAATCTTATCCTTTCTTAACAAAATTCTTTTTTCTTCCTCACTTTTATATTAGATAGACTTCCTTGCATCCTACTGCTAGTTAAAAATAAAATTTTTGGCTTATAATTCCATGATTATGAAGTTACAATCATGATTTGCTAAAGTGGTATTTACATAATAGATTTATAGACTTGGAAGGGCCATCCAGGCCAACTGTGTTTTTTTCTTTTCTTTTTTTCCCAGTTAAACATTCTCAGTTCCCTTTGTTCTGATAATCTACCTGCTTTTAGTTTCTCTGAATGTATCAGAGAACATTAACGTTTGGTGTCCAAAACTGATTATTCTACTCAAGATGACTCTTTGATCAGCACAGAAGAGAAAGATTTGACATATCTTCCAAATGTAATAATCCAAGCCAAGTATTCCACGTTCAATCCCGAAGCATTTGATTCTTGTTCTCTAAATTAAAAAGAAATGGTCCCGATTAGATTCCTTTATTACTTTCACCCAATTTATTTAACTTATCCAAAAACTCTTGAACTGTCTTCTTAAACATTGGTAAGCATGGGAAAGTCTGGTAAGCATTCTGTTCTATTATTCGCCCGAAGCAATAATAAACGTGAAAAGGTGAAGAACTGATTTTGTTGCCTTCCACTCAACATTACTTTCCAATGTGAAGAACCATGAATAAACACTCATTGAGTGTGATTTTGCTAAGGCAGGTAGGCATCCACCTATCATCCAGCCTGCAGTGAACCCTCTTGATTAACTAACGCAGTTGAATATTTTACCAAATGTGTTTTTGAAACCAAGGTTCGCTTGCAACATTTCCATAAATTGCTGGAGTTAGTTTATTTTTTTAGATCAGATACGTTTAGCTTAATGTGATTCCTGACAAATGGATAGTGAATTGTCCTAAAATTATGGCATAGTTTTCAAGAGATTTATGGATTAATTCACAGGCATCCATTGGTCTGGACTTTCTTTTCCTTCCCTTTTCCTTTCCTTTTTTCCTTTCCTTCCTTTTCCCTTCATTTCCTTTCTCTCTCCCCTCCTTTCTCCTTTCCTTCCAATAAGGATATTTGCCATCCTCCCATAATCTGGTACTGATGTGTTAAATTGTGGGAGCAATCTGGCTAAGATTATCTCAAAAATGGCTACTCGGCCCAAATAGTAAGAGACCTACTCTCCAGATTAGCATTCAGGAGACTATTCTGTCATTGATGTGGTTCTTGCTTCCTTGGTCTTGTCAGCTACTGTCAGCTACCTTTTCATTCCCAAGGGCTTTAAAATCATACTATATTCAGTAAAGGTTTGGCTCAGAGCACCTTACATTCTGAGGTTGCCCTTTTGGATGGCTGTATCATCCACAGTTAATGTCATTATTTCTAAGCTCCCACTTTTCTAATAGCCTTTTACAGTTCTGAAATATTAGTATGTACTCTTCTAAAATAGAGTAGAATTAGAATAGATTAGAATAGAATAGAATAGAATTCTTTATTGGCCAAATATGATTGGACACACAAGGAATTTGTTTTGGGGGCATATTCTCTCAGTGTATATTAAAAAAAGATACATTGGTCAAGAATCATGAGGTTCTTGGGGTCCCACCTTCTCTTTCCACCTCTGACTTGTTGTTTTATGTCCTCACTAAGCTTACTTATTGTTTCTGAATAGCCACATTTGCCATTTCCCCCTCCATTAGAATTGTTTACACTGATGCTTTTAATAGTATTTTCAAGAACTCCCACCCACATTCTGATTCTTTTAAGCATAGTGTACCTTTCAGCTCCAAAGTTCTAATTTTGGGACTCACTCGTCATGTCCCTATTATGCACATTTGTTTTCCTGTGCTATGATGTAAGCTCATCTTATTTTTTTTATACTTTAAGCATTAAATGTTGGGCCTGTCCCCCCCCCCTTTACTGAGTGTTCACACTGAACCATTTCCACTTCCTGTTCTACAATAGAAGTCTTCATCTACAGTAGAAACCATTACGTTTTTCATTTCAGGTTTTCTTCTCCAACCCCCAGAAGCTTCATTTTAAAGCCCTTACCAGGCTTCACCCACGTAGAGATTTCCAGCCCTTGTAAGGTAAAACCTATCTGGCTCCAGCTGTTTATCATCCTGGCAATCCAGGCCATGCTCTCAAACAAAAAAGCAAATTTTGCCTGGAAACACAATTTGCACAGGTAGGTGGTGGTTTCTAGTGTCGAGTATACCAGCTGAGCTCCTTAATTATAGGGGATATGACTCTGTTTTTACAGCATCTTCTTCACATGACTAAGCAGCAAAGGAAGATTGATTCTCTTAAAACATACCGCTTCTTTGGTCTTTCTCATCTTGTCCTCTTGAATTCCTGTGGCAAACTCCTGTTTCCTCTCCATATGGTATCTGCTTATTCAAATTATCTGTAAAGGGGAAGGTGCCACTATTTTCTTAGGCTTTTCACTGAATAATCCCTGAATGGGTATGTGCATAAATATAAACTGTCCAAAATACTGAGGTAAGACATAACATCATCATCCTATTTGTTGGAAGGAATGTTGTGTTGTGTTTAACTCTGGCCCAGCTCCTGCCCCAAGGACTGTGGATGTGGGGGAGACATCCACATGCCGCAGGCCTGTTTTGCTCCTGGTGGAATCTGCTGATGAAGGCTCCTCTGACCAAGAAGACAGGAGTGACAGGGAGGAGGAGAGTGTGGCAGACAGCTCAGAAGGAGATCAATTATCTAGCTCCTCCTTGGATTCGGAACAAGAATTAATGATACAGCCACGCATGCGGAGAGCGATGCATAGGCAACAACAACTGAGAGATTATTATCAAAGAAAATGAGGCCACCTGTGGTTGGGTGGGGCTGTGGTAATTAGTGAGGCAGCTATAAAGAGCAGCTTGTGGGTTTGGCCATTGTGGAGGGTTATCTGATTGTTGTGTTTCGTGCCTGTCTTGCTGACTTCAACCTTGGTGTGTTGCTTTTTCCCCACTTTGAAACTAACCCAGAGCAAACGGTGTTTCACTTTGTGAAAGAAGAAGGACTGTGAATTACCTCACAGCTGCAAGCTAAGTATCTCAGAACTGATAAGGGACTTGTAACAATTACCAGTTTGTTTGGAGACGAGTGCTCTTTGCTATACCAAAAGAGGGCTTGGTTTAAGTGAATTTTCATTATAAAGAACATTGTTTTGAATTTTCAAACGTGTGTGTGTCTGAAATTTGTACCTGTGAATTTTCGGGAGGATTTTACCAGAGAGCCCGACAGAACACGTTGGAGGTCTTCTAGTCCAACCCATTCCTCAGGCAGGAAATCCTATACAATTTCAGACAAATAGATATCCACTCACTTCTTCTAGTGATGGAGTACCCACAATTTCTGAAGGCAAGCCGTTCCACTGATTGATTGTTCTCACTGTCAAGAAAGTTTTCCTTAGTTCTAGGTTTTCTTCTCTCTTTAGTTAGTTTCCATCTTTTGTTTGTTGTCCGGCCTTCAGGTGCTTTGGAGATTATTATTATTATTATTATTATTATTATTATTATTATTATTATTATTATTATTATTTATTAGATTTGTATGCCGCCCCCCTCCGAAGACTCGGGGCGGCATAGCTTGACTCCCTTTTCTTTCTGACAGTCTCTCAAATATTGAAACACTGCAATCATATCATCCCTAGTCCTTCTTTTCACTAGACCAGACAAACTCAATTCCTGAAACATTTCTTCTTATGTTTCAGTCACCAGGCCCTTAATCATCTTAGTTGCTCTTTCCTTCACTCTTTCCAAAGTTTCAACATCTTTTTTTATATCATGATGACTAAAACTGGATGCAGTATTCCAAGTATGGTCTTAGAAGCTTTGTTTATTTATTTATCAGGAGCCATGATTTTATAAAATGGAACAGTTTTAAAAATAATTGTACTGTTATTGTATTCTTCATCTACAAATTTGAAACAATACTTTCTGATTACATAAACATAGGAAATCGGTCACATTTCCATACTTGAAATCAATAGCTACTCAAAGAGTTTAACCGCTTGCATGTTTCTGGGGGAAAAACTTTTAAAATATTCTACTCTGAATTATTTCTGCTATGTTAAAGAGGAAAGAAAAGATGACCAGTGAAATAAAATATTAACACATAAACAGTGTGAAATGGTTTGGGAAGAATGTACTGAAGTAAACATTATGTGACCAGGCTTCTCTGAATCTTGAAAAAGTTACATGCATTGTTTTAAGAGTTGCATGTATTTGAGGCTATTTATAAAAATGTACAGTATGTCACATGTCCAAAGCCCATAGAAAGTACAGATTACTCATGCCTGGAAATAATTGTAATATATTCTCTCTTTCTCTCTCTCTCTCCCTCCCTCCTCCTCTCGTGTTAGGGTGGAGGGTGTTAGATGTTTATTTAAAAATCACAACCCATGTCCTTGTCACAGGGTAAATCTTTGAAGACGGTAGTAATTTCTTAAGCAGATATCTGTCTTGGCATTTGATTTTGAAGGGATAGGTGACTTTTCCATCATAGTCCTATTAATTTCCTGTTTTCTAACTGCATAATTGCCAACTGTGTTTAAGAAACCTATTTGCTATCAAATTATTTAACAAGATTTTCAGTCTTGCTTCTTCAGCTACTCAGAAAGAGAATCCCTTGATTATAGCTCAATCATTTTAGTTCTGAAAAACACAAATTATTTATTATGCATGCTAAAAAGCAGTTAACGTCTAGATTTATTTGTGATGAGCTGAAGTTGTATACTTGGCACTTTTTACATGAATGAGATTGAAAGGTGATTTTGAATCATGACACTAACAATTAGCATGTTGAAAAAGAAGCAATTAGCTAGAGAGATCCTGTTAATTATAGCATGAATATAATTTGATGACTAAGAAAATAATGTAGTGAATGAATGAAGATTTTTTTTCCCTATGTGATACTGAAAATCTATTTAATGTCATTCCTGGTTTCAAACCATCAGAATACTAATTGGATTTAACCTTAACACAAAATTTGTGTTCTACCTGTTGAGTTCCATATGTGTGTAGAGCTATGAATATAATGTAGCTCTCTATACAACACCAGACTCCTAATTCACACATTGCAGAATTCAGAATTGGACCCAGTTACTCACTCCACATAGGCCATCAGTCTCCCTTACCAATTTGTATATTTTCAGGTAGCTTTTAGCAATACATTGGAAAAGTTCTGGGAGCTATGTATCCTGAAACATCCCAGTTGTAAATCATTGGATGAATTTTCTACCATCTGAGAAAGTGCCTACTACTCACATCCATGTTTTAAGTATAATAAGACTATTAATAAATATATTTAGTTCACTCCTTCTGTTCACACTCCTCATGTGTATAGCCAGTGCATTTTGTATTGGAAAAAAAAAGCTGTTATACTCCAGCGATTAAAAAGAAAACACCATGAATTTCCATCTGTGGGTATGATCCATCTTTAGAAACATTCTATGTATTGAAGTGTCAACTGGTATTAGCATTAAGAATATTGTGCGCCCCCCCCCCCAAAAAAAATGGACAGTATGAAATACCCAAGATTTCCTAATTAACCATCACAACTATTTTTATAATATTTGAAATATTTTCATTTGAAAGGGATGGACAATCCCTGTAAATAGTGATATAGAAACATAGAAGACTGACGGCAGAAAAAGACCTCATGGTCCATCTAGTCTGCCCTTATACTATTCCCTGTATTTTATCTTACAATGGATATATGTTTATCCCAGGCATGTTTAAATTCAGTTACTGTGGTTTTACCAACCACGTCTCCTGGAAGTTTGTTCCAAGTATCTACTACTCTTTCAGTAAAATAATATTTTCTCACGTTGCTTTTGATCTTTCCCCCAACTAACACTTCAGATTGTGTCCCCTTGTTCTTGTGTTCACTTTCCTATTAAAAACACTTCCCTCCTGAACCTTATTTAACCCTTTAACATATTTAAATGTTTCGATCATGTCCCCCATTTTCCTTATGTAGCAAATAGTGACTTTGTGATTGAATATTTGGCCCTTTATACATTTCAGTTTTTCTATTATATTTTTTTCTTAGGGAAGACTAATGTAAACATCATTCTGAATTAGGTTCATTTGAACATTCTAGCCTAGCCATATTCAATTTGGGAATGTTGTACAAAACCTTGGGAACTGGGCCCTTTAGGACTTGCTATACTATCCAAGAACTACAGATCAGTCAATATACCAAGCTACGAATGAAGGTTTCTTGAAAAGACCATAATGTTGGGAAGGGTGGAAAGAAAGAGGAAAATATAACAACTGGTAACAAGTCCCTTTTTATACATGGTTTGTTGAGTTGTGTCATTGTTTTTAATAAGGGTTTCTTAATATGTCCTGTTTTAATATTGCATTTGTAGACTGTGTTGTTTGTTGGAAGCCACTCCGAGTCCTCAGAGAGGGGCAGCATACAAATCTAATAAATAAATAAATAAATGTAGAAAAGTATTTTTATAGGAGATAAAGAGATAGAAAATCCTAGGAGCCCCAGCTCTAGATAAGCCTGTCCAAATCTACTTCCCACTAAATATGTTAGAATGGATTATGTTGTGTGAATTCAGTGGACCTGTGGAGTATGAGAGGGTGGGGAGAAAACTAATACTTACCCGCCAGAGTGATGCTAGGTGTAGACAAAATGTTTGCATGGATTGCTTAGCTCAGTGATGGTGAACCTATGGCATGCGTGTCACAGGTGGCACATGGAGCAATATCTGCTGGCACGTGAGCCGTTGCCCTAGCTTAGCTCCAGCGCACATGTACGCTCCAGCCAGCTGATTTTTGGCTCGTGTGGAAGCTCTGGGAAGGGTGTTTTTGACTTCTGGAGGGCTTCCAGTGGGGGGGCGGGCATTTTCACTCTCCCCAAGCTCTAGGGAAGCCTCTGGAGCCTGGGGAAGGTGAAAAACGGGCTTACTGGGCCCATTGGATGTCAGTCAATGGGCCATTTCCGGCCTCCAGAGGGCCTTGCGGGGGGAAGGGGGGAAACCATTTTTGCCCTTCCCAGACATTGAATTATTGGTGTGGGCACTCGTGCAAGTGTGATAGCATGTGCATACACACTTTAAGCACCTGAGGAAAAAAAGGTTTGCCATCACTGGCTTAAGCTGATGCAGCCTGTCCTCAGATCACCAGTGCTTGCTTTATTTCTGAAACCAATCGCTCTTTTAAAAAAAAAATGAAAGACCATTCCTTTATCCAGAAATATGTTTAGCTACCTCTATTCAGAATGGGACTTTAATTGAATCCAGAGCATTCTTGCTCCGAATAGTTCTTCTTTTTAATATGTATTAAATTCAGATTGGTAAACGTTTGTTCATTCGTCTTGATATATATATTTTTGCACAAATTTATCAGTATTATAAAGACAGTTATCAAGCATTAACATGATGATGGGAAAGAAAAGATTTATGTGTGCAGATGGGTGGGCAGGAAGGAGAAAGAAAGAGAATGTGCTTCACAAGTGATATAAAGCAAATAGCCATTTAAGGGAAACTTGCCAGAAAATTATAATATCCAAAGTCTAAAATCATTTAGCTTCACCGTTTATCCTCTGGGGTATTTCCCCCCCCCCCCCATGAGAAATAGGTCAGGAAAAGTATCAAAGGCATATAGCTACTATAAATCAGTAGGGCTTTTTCCATTAAAAAAAAGTCTTACCAATACAATATCTTTTTTCATGCATGGATCCAAGGACACTCCTTCCTCTCAGTTGGCTACAAGCATTAGCAGGTTTCTACCAGTTCGGGCCACACCATAGCTCCAGTAGCAAAATTGGAGCTGCGCGTACAGCTCTGCATCTAGGGCGTGCACACGTGTGTGTATGAGCAAGATTTTGCTTCTGTGCATGCGCAGAAAGCAAAATGTTGTAAGGGGATGCACGCATGCGTGAGATTTTGGTGATATTATTATTATTATTATTATTATTATTATTATTATTATTATTAATTATTATTATATTATATTATTACAGTGATACCTTGTCTTACAAGCTTAATTGGCTCCAGGATGAGGTTCTTAAGGTGAAAAGTTTGTAAGATGAAACATTGTTTCCCATAGGAATCAATGGAAAATCAATTAATGCGTGCAAGCCCAAAATTCACTCCTTTTGCCAGCCAAAGCACGCTGCTGGGATTCCCCTGAGGCTCCCCTCCATGGGAAACACCACCTCCAGACTTCTGTGTTTTTGCGATGCTGCAGGGGAATCACAGCAGGGGAATCACAGAATCGCAACAACGAGCGCTTCGCTGGCAACGGAAGTCCGGAGGTGGGCTTTCCCAGCGAAGGGAGCATCAGTGAAATCGCAGCATCGCAAAAACACCAAAGTCCTCAAAACCCCACCTCCGGACCTCTGTATTTTTGCGATGTTGCGATTTTACTGTTGCCCCCTTCGCTGGGAAACCCCAGCTCTGGACTTCCGTTGCCAGTGAAGCGCCCATTTTTGCATTGCTGGGATTCCCCTGCAGCATCACAAAAACACAGAGGTCCGGAGGTGGTGTTTCCCATGGAGGGGAGCCTCAGGGGAATCCCAGCAGCGCAAAAACGGGTGCTTCGCTGGCAACGGAAATCCGGAGGCAGGGCATCCCAGCGGCAGTGGTGGGTTTGTTAGGTGAAAATAGTTTGTAAGAAGAGGCAAAAAAATCTTAAACCCTGGGTTTGTATCTAGAAAAGTTTGTATCATGAGGCATTCGTAAGATGAGGTATCACTGTATTATTATTATTATTATTATTAATATTATTATATTATATTATTATTGTTGTTATTGTTGTTATTATTATTATTGTTGTTATTATTATTATTATTATTATTATTATTATTATTATTATTATTATTTAGATTTGTATGCCGCCCGTCTCCACCCCTCTTCTGTGCAAGCACAGAAGCAAAAAAATTGCCAAAATTTCATACATGTGTGCATCCCTTGCTTGGATGCATGCATGCACCTGCTGGTCACCCTGAGCTGCCTGCAGAGCGCACCAGTAGCAGCAGTAAGTAGGAACCCACACCTGGCTACAAGTCAGAGGAAGTTTGAGAAACTTTCTTCTGGGTTTTTTCTTTCTTTTTCAAGGGCACAGTGGCAGAGCTGATAAGAAAGGATTGGCATGAATGTCTATGGCAGTGATGGTGAAACTTTTTTTCCTCGGGTGCCGAAAGAGTATGCACGTGCGCTATTGCGCATACGTGAGTGCCCACATTCATAATTCAATGCCTGGGGAGGGCAAAAACAGCTTCCCCGCCCCTCCGGAGGCCCTCTGGAGGCTGGAAACAGCCTGTTTCCCAACTTCTGATGAGCCCAGTAGGCTCGTGTTTCACCCTCTCCAGGCTCCAAAGGCTTTCCTGGAGCTGGGGGAGGATAAAAATGCCCCCCATTCCCCCTGGAGGCTCTATGTAAGGAAATATTAATATTGAGTTCTAGCAAGTGAAAGAACTAACCAAATATTAACATGCATTTGCAATGCAAAACAATGCAATGCAGAAACATAATTTAAGGACAACAAATTGACCTTCGTTTTCCTAAGAGGATGAAGTGTTCCATGTCTTTACGTTCTTGAACAACTTGTTCCAAACAGAGGACCTTGAAAAATATATTAAAGAAAGACTAAACAAAGCTGATTCTTCTGGGCACTAACCACACAAAAGAAGCAGTTAGCACACAGTTCACATCTGGATCAGTTTGGTAATGAACAAATGCAAGTCTGAGCAAAACAATATAAATTTTTTAACAAAAGAGAAATTGATTTCTTTAGAAATCCTTTTTGTAATAACCTTCAAAGCTTCTTTAATAATTATATTTAATAATAATTTGGTGGGAATAGCAATAGCAATAAGTCTTATGTATCCCTTCACAATGCTCTCTAAGCAGTTTACAGAGTCAACATTTTTCTCCCAACAATTCTGATCCTCATTTTACCACCACCCGCCCCTGGAAGGATGGAAGGCTAAGTCAACCTCAAACCTGTCAACATTGAACTACTGGCTGTGGGCAGAGTTTGCCTGCAATACTGCATTCTAATCACTGTGCTACCAGGAAATGATGATAATTGAAATAGGATGTATACACACATAGATGTCGCGTGCACATACACACACATACACATGCCACATGTATTTATTGGGTTCTGTATGTTGGGCTGAATGAAAGAAACTGCTTAATTTTCCAATTTTTTACAAATAAGGAAACAATTCCTTTTTTAAAAAAAGTGTAGATTTTTAAAATGCCCCTATCTTACGCTATCATATCAGACTCCTAGGAACTGCAACATTTCCATGAGTGGTTTGCTACTGACTTATTCCTAGGACTCTGAGAGAGAGTGGTCTGGAGTTTTCAGTCACAGAACATGAGGGAACGCATGCTGCACCTTGTAGGATTTGGGGACAAGTGTCTGGAAGGCATTTAGCAAACCTGATCCAAAGGGTGAATTCTATTTTGGAACAGAAAAGAGACTAGAAAAGAATACACAAAGTACTGCAAAGGGGACTAAGATGGATATATCACAGATATCAGATATCCAATAATATATGAGTCTTCGGAGAAGGGTGGCTTACAAATCTAAGAATAAATACAGTGGTACCTCTACCTAAAAATGCCTTTACTTACGAACTTTTCTAGATAAGCACCGGATGTTCAAGATATTTTTGCCTCTTCTCAAGAACCATTTTCCACTTACAAACCTGAAACTGTAACCAGGAATCTCCTGGGAGGAAACAGGGCCGGAAAAGGTGGGGAGAAGCCTCTGTGGGGTCTCTCTAGGAATCTCCTGGGAGGAAAGAGGGCCGGAAAAGGCTGGGAGAAGCCTCCATGGAGCCTCTCTAGGAATATCCTGGGAGGAAAGAGGGCCAGAAAAGGCTGGGAGAAGCCTCCATGGAGCCTCTCTAGGAATCTCCTGGGAGGAAACAGGGCCGCCACCCTCCCTGTGGTTTCCCCAATCACACACATTATTTGCTTTTATATTGATTCCTATGGGAAAAATTGCTTCTTCCTGCAAACTTTTCTATTTAAGAACCTGGTCACGGAATGAATTAAGTTCATAAGTAGAGATATCACTGTACATGTTGGTAGAAGGAAAAATAGGTTAAATAATATTACCAAGGTTTTCAGTGTCTCTATATTGGTTTTCTCAACCTTGGCAACATGAAGAAGTATGAACTTCAACTCCTAGGAGTCTGGCATTTGGAATCCACACTTGTTGAAGTTGCCACAGTTGAAAAACACTGATTAAATATATTTTCAGAATATAAGATGCACATTGGGAGAAAATAGGAGGGGAAATCTACCTACCAGGTATTCATCTGTCTAGCATCCTTAGTCTGGTCAGCTTCAGCACATTATTTTATCCCCTGGTTACGGCTGGAAAAAAATCTTCTACAGAGGGAGTGGCAATGAAAACAAGCTTGCAAAGACTTAGGGCTGGGAGAAAAACTTCTCAGGAGGGAGTAGCAATGAGAAAATCCTGCAAACTGGGAAAATCATTAGCACCTTATTAGGGCTGAAAAAAATTTGGAGGGAGTAACAATGAAAAGAAACCTGCAAACTGGAAAGAGCTGGGAAGATTGTTAACACCTCATTAGGACAGGGGGGGAAGCTTCAAAAGAGCTGCATTCAGAATATAAGAGGCACCCAAATTTTCATCCTCTTTTTAGGGGAGGAAAAGGTGCGTCTCATACTCTGAAAAATATGGTATATAAATGTACAGAATAAATAAAATGTAGACCATATTTCTGGCTTTAAATGTACCCCTGCCACCTGCCACATTCTCTGCTTACTGTAAGACCACTACTGGTTGTTTTGGCTCATTTGAGTAGTATGCCATAAGTACAAAATCCCAGTTTTACCCCAAATACGTTCATGCTATTCTACACACAAATTAGAATCTAATCTAGATCTGAACTTGCAAGACAACATATTGGAGTCCTTATTCCACTAACTCAGAGCCTCACACAGTTTCCAAAGACATACGCAAGATGCTTTGTGGATTTGCTGGCTGGAGATGTGGATTTTGTAATCTAAAACAACTAGTGCACTGGCCACTAACTGGTGGTCTGTGGACCACCGGTGGTCTGCGAGAAAAGTTTGGTGGTCCGCAGAAAAAATATTTACATTTAGTGCAATATAACCTCAAACTAAGGGCCCTGGGGCCAATACGTTCAATGAACATTTGTGTTGCTGCAGACTCTCCCCCTTCAGCGTCTTTTTGTGCAAGTTGGAGGGGGATAGAAATTCTGACTTGAGATCTGCTTCAGCCCCCTGGTGTGGAGCTTTGGGCCAAGGCTGGAGGAAAGCACCGCTGGTGGCAAAGAGCTAGAGGGCCTTGTTCCAGTGGGACTGCATCATGGCCTGGAACTGGCTGACCATCTCAGCCTGCTGAACCTCCAGGTGCCAGTACCTGGCCTTGCACTCCCGCAGGTCTTCCCTCTGCTTGGAAAGTCTATGCTTGTAGTTGTTAGTGAGGTGCTTCTGCTGAGCTTCCTTCTTGGTCAAATCCAATTTGAACTGAGCCAGCTATGTTGCCAACTGTTTCTTGTGGTGGCTGCTTAGCTCCAACATCTGCTTCCTATTCAGGCCCTAAGGAGTCGGCAGATGAGTGGCTGGGAGGCGAGGGGCAAGTAGAGGCCTGTGATGCACTTCTCGATGTGAGTGACATCAAGTTGACCATGCCCACCCAGTCACATGACCACCAAGCCACCCAGTCATTTAGCAGATCATATTAGTAGACCCCAGGATTTAAAATTATGAGTTTAGTGGTCCCTGAGGTCCAAAGGTTTGGGGACCACTGATCTAGTGGAGCACTCTTGGGACAGCCTTTCTTTAGACATGCCTGTCCACCCCTAATGTTTAGGAAGACTATCTCCAGAAATACATAAAAAGAAACATCCTTTATGGAGAGTTATGAAGTGGCTTGGCACATTCAAAATTTCCTCAGTAAAATTTCATTCCATGATTTACAAATTTGTAAGTAGGATTTGAAGTGATGGTTTAAAATTGAATACAGAGTGATTCATAGGAAGCTGATTCAAAGAACTTACTTTATATGCCTCCCTATTTTGAAATCCAGACGATTTCTATGATTTCTACTATGATCCATTGCATTACTGGCTTTCCTACGGTCACCTCTGTGACTCTCTTCTTTTCAAAAAGATCTCTTGCAACACAACTTGGCATGTGAAGAAATTTGCCACAAAATTAAGGAGAGCTGCTTGTTTTTCTCAATAAGATCACCGAAGCGAGGAATACAGCCATCTTGGGCCCAATCTTTTCACTGCTACAGAAGAACAACTAGGAGCAGATATAAACTGTTGAAAAGACTAGACTGAAATTTGGCAAACTGATTAAATAAATCTCTTGACAGGACTGCGCTGGGTAGTGTCAGGCCATGTCTAAAAATATCACATGCGTTTCATGCTAAAATAAATTTTGTAGTGTCATTTTTGGCAGATTTGTCACAAGAGGACAAGTGATCTTATCTAGGGTCACCTTCTACACTGCTGTAGACTCCATTTCATTTCTCAAGACATCCAAGAGTCTTTTTCCTCAATCTATGATCAATAAAAGAGACGTTCTAAATCACATGTTTTAAACAGGATTTCTCCTCCTGCTGCTTCTTTCAACACAGCAATTCCACTCTTTCTTCACTGGCAACCCTGTCAGGTTCATGATTTAATGAGCAGTGCAATGACTGAAATAAAAAAATGGAGACATCTACACGGAGAAAACTGAAGACTTCATTTAATGGAATACACTCTATATGGGGCTGCTTTAGAACATGACCCAGGAACCGCAGTCAGTTTCAAACACAGCAGCCAGGACTTTTTGCATAACGTTAATACTCTATCTGCTGCCCTGGAAACTACTTAATTTCCAAACTGAATTCAAAGTGGTGGCTATCACCTGTAATGCCTAATATAGTTTTCAAGGCTCCAGGAAAACGTAGGTGGGATCTGCATCCTCCAGGTGGGATCTGCCCAGCTCATGTTTTTAGAGAGGAGGGATGACTCAGAGTCTGCTTCTCCCCCACCCCAAGACATTATAGGACAGGGACCCAAAGCAAAAGCTTCGATGCAACAGCCTCCTTGCTTTGGGACAATCCCCTCCAGGAAACGCCCCAGGCAGAGTCCTGATCAGCTTTCTGCAGAGCCATCAAAATGGTTCTGATTAGGGAAGGGGGCATAACCAATGCCACAGTGGCATGGAGTTGTCTGCGCTCTGCAGGAGAATCCCAAATCCCAGCCACTTGGAGACCCGGACGGACTTCTGTTTTTGCCATTGAGCTGTTTTTTGCTCTCCAGAAGGTTCAGGAAAGCTTCCCTGAAGCTCCAGAGTGCAAAATACAGCACAATGGGCAAACTGGAAGTCAGTTTTTCCAAACTTCCAGTTTGCTCGTTTTTTGCACTTTGGGGCGTGTCCAGAGGACGAAATGGCCTTCCCCAAGGCCAAAAATCAGCTGTCCAGTGTGCATATGCATGCTGGAGCTGACATAGGGCAATGTCACATATGCCCTCTGATATGGCTCTGCCCTCCACCTGTGGCACACGTACCATAGGTTCGCCATCACAAATATAGGGCATTGCATGCCAAAACTTCTAGACACAGGGGCAGTTTTTTCCCTTGTGCCATCAGTCTGCTGAACACCTACTACTCCCAGTGGTAATGTCTATACCACTTCTGACTGCCCCCCACCCATCTATTCTCTGCCTCCCAAATCCCAGCTGATTGGGAGGAAATGGGGATTTTGCAGTAACCTTTCCCTGCCATGCCCACCATGCCACACCTACCAAGGCATGCCCACCAAGCCACACCCACAGAACTGGTAGTAAACAAAGAACCCCGCCACTGATTTGCATCTTTCTGAATGCTACTTCCTGTAACCAGGTCTAGGCTGCTGGATCTGATGCTCACTCCTATCTAATACAGTGGTCAGAGCTGATGCAGCAGACCTTTCTTTAGGGATGAAGTTATTCTCTCTACAAAGAGTACGCAGTATTCTACAGCAAACCAAGATACCTCATCTGGCTTCAGCCTGGGCAGTGTCAACTGGGAATTGAGTGAATTAATGTCCAACTTATCCTGAGAGCAACGTCGCTTAGGATAGGCTGTTCTTAAACCGTAGAATCTTACTAATGGTCGAGATTTTCCAAAGGAATCATAGAAGAAGTTGCCATAACAACTCTCTCCATGGAACCTCTGGTTGTCTGGGAAAAAAAAGAATTCTCCATCATTCCAGCTGAGTTGTTCAAATGGTGAGGCTTGCGGATATGAATTCTTCTCAGAGAAGAAGCACTCCTGTCGCTCATTTTACAGTATTTCATTACTCCTTGGAATCCCATTTCAAAGACAGTTTTGTTTGCCACACACGTTTGTGGCACTCAGCAGCTTCATATTTGTAGCACAAGAGTTGCCTGCTGTGCTGATGGAAAACTGCGACGTTCTACTCAGAAACAACAAGCATTTTTTTATTATCAGATCAGAGAAGCAATAAGAAGTTCGTGTGTGTGAAATTAAAAAGGCCTTCTGGTGCCAAATGTTTAGGACCTTATTGAACTTTGTGGTAAAAATACGTAAAGGTTTTAGCCTGGTTTAATGACTGTCAGTCGAAATGTCAGCTCCTTGCTGAATAAGCCAAATGCTTCCAGAATAAGTTAACACTTTTCACAATTTTCTCCCTCGGCTTTCTAATTGCAAGGGAAATTGTTTTGTAACCTTTACAAATTGCATGATTGCTATTTTGTAGATTTCAAGGTACTTTGAATGCTGTTTTTCCTTTTTTAAGAAAAAAAATGCTTTACAGCAACAATCTGGAGCAAGTTGACACAGAGAAGATTATTGTTGATCTCAGAAGAATGGATATGTAATACTTGCTGTAACAAACTGTGAATGAACTGTAATATACTTCCTGTTAATAAAGATTACTACGAGATCACATATTTTAAAAAAGGCTTCAGAAAGCTTCAGCACCAAAGCTTCTTCTCAGGGAATTTCTTATGCTGAACATACAATACAATCTTATGCTCAACCATGGGAACATAAGAGGAGTGGGAGAAGAGTTCTTAAATTTCCCGAGTGTGATTTCCCCGAGAGTCTATAGTCTGGAATCCCAAGAGGGATTTGCTGCATTCTAGAACAGGGGTCTCTAACTTTGGCAACTTTAAAACTTGTGGACTTCAACTCCCAGAATTCCTCAGCCAGCTTGCTGAGGAATTCTGGGAGTTGAAGTCCACAAGTCTTAATGTTGCCAAGTTTGGAGACCCCTGTTCTAGAGGACAAAGAGACAGTGAAGTTTAGATAGATTGTTTGAGAGAAAGGGAGTGCCTGAAAAACCTTGTGATCTCAGGTTTAGATTACTGCAATGCACTCTTCTTGCAGTTGCCCTCAAAGACCATTTAGAACCTCTAATGCAGTGATGGTGAACCCGTGGCATGCATGCCACAGGTGGCACGTTGAGCCATATATGCTGGCACATGAGCTGTTGCTCTGGTTCAGCTCCAGTGCATTGGCCAGCTGATTTTCAGCTTACGCGGAGGCTCAGGGAGGGCATTGTTTGCCTCCAGAGGGCCTCCAGGGGTAGACAGAGGGCAAAAAGCAGGCTTACCTGGCCCATTGGAAGTCAGGAAATGGGGGAGTGGTGTGTATGTGCTTGCATGCACAGGGGGTGGGGCATTGCGAGAGAGTGTCACGCACACGTGCAGGTGGCGGAGGGCATTGATTATGGGTGTGGACACTCATGCATACGAGATAGTGTGCATGCATGCGCTTTTGGCACTCAATGGAAAAAAGGTTCACCATCCCTGCTCTAATGAGTTCAGAATCCAGTTGCTTGTGTAGTTATGAGTGCATAACAGTATACTTATGCAAAACCACTGCATCATGAATTGCAGTGCCCCCCCCCCTTCCAATAGGTTTCAGTTTTATATGCCGGCCAACAATATAGCAGCAAGATGGATGCCCGCTACAGTCCAGAAATATTGAAACTCAGATATAATTCAAAGAGTCCCTTTTACTGATAGTTAAAGACAGCAGCTGTATGCCGTCAAGGCTTGGAATGGTTCAAGAACAGGACTCTGATAAACAAGTGACAAACCCAAGGGAAAAGACACGAGACAGTGAGATGAGATCTAGGGTGCAAAGCACAAGGGAACAAGGCAATGTTGAAGCTTGAAAAGTTGTTCTCAGCTTTTCCCTGAGGGAGCAAAGCCAATAAAGAAGACAAGTTGAGTCACTACAGATGTGCACATGGGACAGCAAATTCATTAGAGTCTACTCTCCCTCTGGCCTTCTTCATGACCTCTCTGTCCTGCAGAACGCAAACCTCTGATTCTGGATCTTTAAAACCCACCTCTGTTTAGGGCTGGGTAGATTAACTTAGGCTGTTAATAGATCCTGGCAGGGAGAAAGTCAGCACACTCAGAATTTCAAGACTGAGGTCAGACTTTCAAGTTCTGCCAGGTTGTTGACAGGTCCACCTATCCTTTCATTCCCCACCAGTCAGTTAATATTGAAGAAGCTTCTTGAACGAGAAGGAAAACAACAACAAGAAGAAAGTCCTTCTTGCTTCTTGGAGAGGGTGGGTGGGGAGATAAAAACCACCTTTAGGACAATCGTGGCCTGAGTGAGTGAGAATCACCTTAGACATCACCTGTCTGTGATGATTTCTGTCTGTCTCATAAGAGCTGATAGGATAGGCATATGCTGCCCCTTCTATTACGCAATGCCATCTGTTGGCACCCAGAAGATGTCTCATCTTTCATGTGATGCCTGCCCTGTGAGAGAAGCACAGCCCTGAAAATGAGGATTGCCTTGCCTCTGACAACCTAGTGTAAGGTTTTCAATTAGATATAGACAGGATCGTCTTCTGCCTCACATGTCCCAGCGACCAATTAGATTGTACAGAATTGGCATTCTCCCGGTCCCGTCGTCTAAGCAATGCCTGCAGGTGGGACTGCAGGAAAGAGCCTTCTCTGTGGCGGCTCCGGTCCTCTGAAACCAACTCCGCCCAGAGATTTGTACCACCCCCACTCTCCTGGCCTTCTGGAAGGCTTTGAAAACACACTTATGTCGGCAGGCCTGGGGCCATTGAATGATTGTATAGCGCTCCAGCCTGTAATATGAATGACAGATGGTTGTATGTTTGTTTTAAATTTTGTATTCATTTTTATAATATGTATAATATGTCTTCAGAGAGGGGCAGGCATAAAAATCTAATAAATTATTATTATTATTATTATTATTATTATTATTATTATTATTATTATTATTATTATTTTGGGATATTTTTAACTTTTGTAGTTATTTTATTGCTGTACGCTGCCCTGCGTCCACCAGAAGAGGGGAGGCTTATAAATTTGATAAATAAATTATTAAAACAAACAAACAAACAAACAAATATCTTCCTCTCTGCCTCTTTTCCCTCTCTTTCTCCCCCTCCTCTCTCTCTGTCTCTCTCTCCTTGAGCTTGAGTTTAGGTATAAACTGAGCCTGTTTTTAAGTGTGATTGATTGAAATTGCCCTTGGACACTTTACATTTTTAGAACTATCATATACACCACTCAGAATTATTCTTTGTGGTGGGCAACTATAGGAATCAAATAAATTAATAAACTGCTCTTTTGCATTTGTTAATGTTAGTTTTTACTCAGTGTTAACATCCAGAGTTGCATCTGCAAAATGTGTCAGACCTATAAATCAAATGAATAATTAAACACACCAATCAATAAAAGTGGGTTTCTGAATGTAAGCACTGCATCATGAAAGAACTGTAGAATATGTAAGATATCAAGCACACAATTGAGTTTCTCCCTAATTTCTCCTGCTGAAGAAGCAAGCTTCCACTGCTTCTTGTATCCGGTACTCTTTAAAAAACATGAACTCTTCACCAATAAATGGCATTACTGTCCTATTCAGAAGTGATAAATAGATATAAAGTAAAGACTAAATTGATGGAGAAAGAGAGCTCTTGATAGTATATTTAAAGAAAAGAAATTGGAAAGAAAACAAAAAGCTAGCCCGCAGCACAATTTATACTACTTTGTCTGCCTTCTCTCTCTTTCTCACACTGTTCCTGCAGTTATTTAAGATCATGAGATTATATTAGAATGATTAGACTTAACTTCCAAATTTAACTTTCTAAATTGGGATATTTATTACTCTGATATAGATGCTTAAATGCCCTTTCTCTTTCACATCAGAAAGCCTCCTGTATGTGAGGCCAGAGTTTCCCCTCTAGGACAGCGCACCCAGCACAAAATGCCTTCATGGCATTGGACCAGAATACCTCCGGAACCGCCTTCTACCATACAAATCCCAGCGGCCGATAAGGTCCCACAGAGTTGGCCTTCTCTGGGTCCTGTCGACCAAACAATGTTGTTTTGTGGCCCCCAGGGGAAGAGCCTTCTCTGTGGTGGCCCTGGCCCTCTGGAATCAACTCCCCCCGGAGATTAGAACGGCCCCCACCCTCCTTGTCTTTTGCAAGTTACTCAAGACCCACCTATATCGCCAGGCACGGGGGAATTAAGACATCTTCCCCAGGCTTTCTTATATTTTATGTTTGGTATGTATGTGCTGAATGGTTTTTAAATTGTTGGGGTTTTTTATATAATTTTATTATTAGGTGTGTTCCATTGTTATACTGTTTTTTATTACTTTTGTGAGCCACCTCGAGTCTTCGGAGAGGGGCGGCATACAAATCTAATAAATTTATTATTATTATTATTTATTTATTTATTTATTATTTAGATTTGTATGCCGCCCTGAGTTCGCGGAGAGGGGCGGCATACAAATCTAAATAATAAATAAATAAATAAAATAAATAAATTGAATTGAATTGAATTGAAAATTAACATGACATTATTTCATATCTCTCCACCTTTTCTCTTTTCTACCCTTTCTCTTATTACTACTAATCTCCAATCGCTGTGATAAGTAAGACACTAGCAAAAGAAAGAGTGATCAATGTTTGCAGTGGCCGATTACCAAATTTTATCTGGGGTTGCTACGTAATATAATGAGGTTGTTATTTGCAGCAACTGCTGTTTTGGGACAGCATCCCTGTTGGATGATACGTCCCTTCGTAATTTTTAATTGCTTGAAAGGGAAGCAAAGCAGAAGTTGAAAATCATTTGCTGAGATTTTCAAGTCTCTTTAATAATAGTGTCAAAACCTTTTCTGAATCCAGCAAAGACAAAGCGGAGGGAGGTAAGGAGCTGGTACCTGAGATTTATTTGACTAATAAATGCAGGTGACATTTTTCCAAATAGCAGGAATGTTAACAAACAAAATTGAACTATAAATCTGTAATCATGTGCTTTCGTTGGATTCTCAGGAAGAATTGGGGAGAGAATAAATTGAGAAATAAAGAGGAATGATGTTATTTGACATCATTTGGAATCAAAAGCAGCTACCGGTAAATCATGAGTTGCTTTGTCCCTATACTTTTACATAAAGGCATGCTGTAATGGTGATATGTAACATATCCATCATCTGCTTCTTTCCTCTGGTAAACCTATGAACTATGTATTAAAGGATGATAGGCAGAAATGCAGAATATAAACCAAAATATTAGCAGTAGCAGCCGTGCAGTATTAGTAGTAGGGGTATTAATAATCTATGCGGGGAAATAAAAGAAGGGATGTTCCTATTTAGAAGGCTAACCTTGATCTTTAATTTGGATTCCCATTTTTCTTAATACAGTTCTCTACTCTTTACTGAACAAACTCAGAACTCACTGGACTATTAAACCTTCGATCTATTTTTATTTACTTCTGCAAACTTTGAGGTTCCATGTCAAGGTCTGCTTATACATTGATGGATGTTTAAGATCAGAATATTCATTTGACTATTGACTATGGGCTATTGACCAATGTTGTCACTAGGTAGGTTCAGGGGTGGGCTGCTGCCCGGACGTGGGGGAACGCAGTGGGGTAGTGAAAATGGAGCTCTATCCCAGAGCACCCAATTTGCACTGAAAGATGTTGAAAGAAAATGCAGGGCATCCTGCATAAGCCATGCCCACAGTGTGGTAGTAAAAAGTTTGGTAGCCCTTCACTGGATAGGTTTGATGTTCATTCATCATATCCTTTCCAGCGGTGGGTTCCTAATGGTCTGGTCCTGTTCTATGAGGCTCCACCCACTGGGAGGCTCCACCCACTTCTACGCATGCACAGAAGCATCACATGTGCAAACTGGTAGCAATGGGATTTAGAACACATCACTGATCATTTCCTCTACAATAGAGGAGGCTAACCTTTCAATTTTAGAATATTGGCCATTTCCAGATATAAATAGTCTCAATTTACACTCATTCATTTAGTGGTCATTTGAAGTTACAACAGCACTGAAAAAAAATGACCTCCAACTGTTCCTCACTCCTTTCTTGTGATAAAAATTCAAGCACTTGGCAAATAACATATATTTACCGTGATCCAAAGGTCATGTGATCACTATTCACAATCTTCCCATCCAGTTCCTGACAAGCAAAGCCAATGGGAGAAGTCAGATTTAATGACGTATGATTCACACTGCAATGACAACCACCGTGCCTCACTTAACAACCTCCTTGTTTAGCAATGGAAATTCTGGTTCCGATCAGAGGTGGGTTCCTCCCAGTTCGGACTGGTTCACCTGAACTGGTAGGGACCCACTGTTGATGGCACGATGATGTCACAGAATCAGTTTGGTGCTGTCAGTGCTGGTCCGTGGATGCCACCATCTTTTATTTTCTTGTTATTATTTTTCTCAAAAAATTTTCCAGATTTTTTTTTCTTCTGCACATACACAGAACCTGAGTTTTCAGCACTGCGCGTGTGTTGCCATCTTGTTTTGGGCTTTATATTTTGGGGCCACTGAATATGCACGCACACGTAAAGCATGCACGCACCCACGAGGCATGGCCATGTGGTGCAGGAGGAAGCGAACCAGCAGCGAGATAAGTTAGAACTCACCCCTGGTTCAGATTATGGTCATAAATCAAGGACTATCTGTAAATCTTATGAAATTGCCAAAGTTATGAAAAAGGTGGCACTGCCAAGCAGTGTTCCCTCTAATTTTTTGGGGGGGTGGGCGGAAAAGTATAGTGTCTGAGCGGGACTGGGCGGCACAGAAATAAATAAATAAATAAATAAATAAATAAACAAACAAACAAACAAACAAACAAACAAACAAACAAAAAACAAACAAAAAACCCACCCTGTTTTGCCTCAGAGAATTTCAAAATAAAATACTGTACTGTGTGTCTATAACAGTGAGCTCCTAATAGGGCAACTCTATCAATATCAAAATGCCACTTAAATAGTTGAGCTAGTTTCAAACTAGATTTTGATTTTCTTTCTCTCTTCCTTACTCCCATTCTTTTTCTTTCTCTTTTCCTTCCTCTCTTTTTTCTATCTGTTTCTCTTCTTCCTCTCTCTCTCCTTCCCTCTCACTCTTTCCCTCTCGGCTTCTGGGCAGGTTTGGAAAACTCTGAATTGATGATGATTTTTAAGTGAGCGATTGCTCACTGCTCAGCTTAGAGGGAACTATGCTGCCAAGTATTTCCAATATTTAAACTCTTGTACTAGGTTCTTGTCATGGAATATGGCAATAAATGGCAAAACGCAGTTCTAAAATACACAAATGGTTAAGTTTTAGTTAGGGGCTTGGGTGGGCTACTGCCTGGACAGGGGGGAACGCAGTGGAGTAGTAAAAATGGAGCTCCAGCCCAGAGCACCCAATTTGCACTGAAAGATGTTGAAAGAAAAAGCAGGGCATCCTGTATAAGCCACGCCCACAGTGTGGTAGTAAAAATTTTGGTAGCCCTTCACTGGTTAGGGGCCAATGTGGTGTATGTAATAACCGAGAAACACGGTCTCCAAGTTAAACTCTTTATTTCTCTTAGGCGCGTAACGAGCGGCTGAAACACTTTCACTCCAGGCGCGAGTGAAGCAGAAGGCGCGTAAGACAGGGAGCGCTTCTATTTAAAGACTTTCACCCAGCAACAACCGGCGGCTGACAGCTCTTCCATTTTGGCGCCTGCTACAGCGACCAATAGGAAGCAGGTAAACAATTCCTATGGGTTATTACGATTTCTGCTTAACAATAGCTTTTAACAAGTTAACCTAGATATAGAAAATTACAGAACTTGCAGGATTCAACACCCCTCCCCCTTCTGGACAGTTTTACAGATATTCACTCGGACAAAAATGTGACAAAGTCGTCCAAATGAGTCGGTCTTCTAGGGGTCCGATCCGATCGCCGGGGATTGCTCATGACTTGCGTGTCCACCGACGAAGACGGTTCCTCGCGTCCAGCAGACGCATTGCTTCCACGCCCAGGGGATGGCAGAGCAGGGGCAGCGCTGGATTGGCCATTTCCCCCAGGTAAGTCCCAATCAACTGGTTCCGGGTTCCTGTTAGATCTCGCGTAAGTCCCTGTGGGGAGTGGATGAGTGTTAGCCCTGTTTCCTCCGCTCTCGGCTTTTTCCACTCTTCCCCGAATGTGGTCTATGTGCCTCTTCCAGAGGCGGCCATCCAGTAACTTGACCATATACGTTTTGGGACCCATCTGATCTTGCACTATGCCACTTTCCCAATGTTTACCAGCATCAAAATTCTTAACATATACATTTTGCCCCACAGCCACTGCACGCTCAGGCATTAACACATTGTCCGGTCTTAATTTAATATAGGAGGGGTGCAGCCTATCAAGGGAGGACCTCAACCTTCTCCCCATAAGCAGCTCAGCAGGACTTTTTCCGGTAGTAAAACTGGGCGTTATGTGTTGGGTCAGCAGGAATGTATCTAATCTTTCCTGGATGTCACCTGGAGCTGACCTCTTAATGGCCTCTTTGGCCACGCGAACATACCGTTCTGCCGTTCCATTCGACCAGGCTGCGTGGGGAGATGTGAGTGCGTGCCGGACTCCTAGATTAGCTAAGAACACCTCAAACTGTTTAGACGTAAATTGGGGCCCATTGTCCGAGACTAATATGTCTGGACACCCATGCGTTGCGAATAATTTCCTTAGCGCGTTTATCACTGCGGATGAGGTGGTAGATATTAACAGCACTATGTCAAGCCATCTTGAGTATGCATCAATCACAATTAAGAACATATTGTTCCCTACTGGCCCCGCCAAATCAATGTGCACTCTTGACCATGGCCCTTGGGGACTGTCCCACTGTGCAGGGGTGGTTTTAGGTGGGTCTGGCCGTGTTTCTTGGCACTGGCCACATGTTGCCACCCAATTCTCTATTTCTCTGTCCAAGCCAGGCCACCATAAATATCCCCTAGCCAATGCTTTCATTCTCACCACCCCTGGGTGTCCCTCATGCAACATTTTCATTACCCGAGGCCTCAGAGCAGTGGGGACGACTACTCTCTCCCCCCATAAGATGCAATCATGCATAACCGATAGCTCCAGCCGCTTTGTCTTGAATTCCCCTACTGAGGGGTCGTCTCCATTTGATGGCCAGCCTTTTAGAATATAATGCAAAACTCTGCTCAAAACCTGATCCCGCCTGGTTTCTAAGGCAACCTCCCTAGCAGTGACCAAAGGAGTTCTATCTAACTCAATGAGGATGATGCTGGAGCTGGGTCCTCTGATGCTGGAGCTGGGTCCTCTACCCTCTGTCCCAATGGACAGCGACTAAGGCCGTCTGTGTGGTTGATAGCAGATCCTCCTTTATGTATAAGCTTGTAATCATAGGCAGCTAGAAAGATAGCCCATCGGGACATGCGGGGAGACATGAAAGGAGGGGTTGGCCGTCCCGTGGCTAAAAGACCCAAGAGAGGCTTGTGGTCTGTCACTAGTTGGAAAGGTCTCCCTAACAGATAGTGGTGAAATTTCTTCACCCCGGCCACCAATGCCAAAGCTTCCCTGTCTATCTGCGCGTAATTGCGCTCAGCCCCAGACAACGTTCTCGAAAAATAGGCAATCGGGGCTTCCTGACGTGTAGTTAAGGCAGCAGGCTAGAAACAGGGAGAATATAAGTTCTAGTTCCATCATAGGGACAAAGCTAGCTGGGCCTATAACTCCCTCTCAGCCTTAGGATGGAGCTAGAAAGGGCAAACCGATTTTGAAAAACTGCAGGGACTAATCCAGGCAGTCACCATGACTGACTTAGAGTCATCAAAATAAAGGATAAATAAAAAATTTAAAAGCATGCCAAATGCAAAGAAAGACATCTTTCACTGCAGCTTTGATTCCTGCCCAGGAAAAGTCTTGCAGAAAAAGAAAAGATACATGATCAGACCATCTTTCTTTGGATGTAATGGAAGCAGGGGAAACTAAGAAGAGAAGAAGATTGATGGACGAGAAGACGTTTACAACTATCCCTTGACTGTTTTCTCTACGGAGATGCATTTCTGAAGGAAGTTAGTTTTCATTGAATTAAATAAGAATTGATAGGAAAAGTACAGGTCCCTTGTTCTTCGCTGGATGTTTTTTTCTTTTTCTCTTCACATCTGTTAAACTTTCAACATACATTCATCCTGAAGAAGCATAATGAGAATGGGAGCAACTGAGCTTCTGAAGGTCCAAAGCATCCATCGATCTGATTCCAGTTTTCTGCTGAAGTTGGAGTTTTGACAAACAGGAAATGAAGAGGTTGGGAGCAAAAGAAGTCCAATCTTTTCCTTTGTCAGTGAAAGAGAAATTTCATAAATCCTATGGGCCCTAGCATAGGATTGTAAAAAAGCAACATTCATATTCACTGTTCCAAAATATAGTCTGAAGTGCTTCCAGAATATCAAGTGCTTGAAGAATGCCACTACCAAATATGTCTTCTGAATACCCCCAGACATGTTAGAGGCAAGCCTAAAACAAACACTTACAGCTGTTAATTTAGCAGCAGAGGAATAGTAAATGCTATCCATTTATGGGTGGAGGATAGAGATTCCTTACCGAGGAAATGTATTGCCAATATTCTCCAATGAGTGTGGAGCTAAATTATTTGTCCACTTGAAAGCCTCATACATGCAAAAAAAAGAAAACCCAACTTACAATGAGATTATATTTGTCCCAGAGGGAGTAGGGGTACATGGATGTCGTACTTAAAATTCTTACTGTAGAGCAGGATGTTCCATAAACATCTTAGGTGGAAAAAAAACATAGCAATGATAATTGTTTTGTTAAGTAGAGGTGCCAAACCGCTTCACACATAAAACTCACACCTTTTTATTTTCCCACAATCCAGAAGGTAGATGTTTAATTTGCATTAGAAATCATGCTGAGGAATCTAATTTATCTGGCTGGTGCTTAACAGGACTGGCTGGGAATCTATCTCAAGGCTGGGTCCAATGGCCACATATGAACGTATTGCACAGTTCCAGACAGACATTTAGCTGAAATGGTATAGGACAGTGATAGAGGACCTTTTTCTTCTTGTGTGCCAAAAATGGGAGTGCCCACGCACTAGTATGCACGTGTGCCAGCACACAACCCCACCACATGCACCACACTGTGCATGTGCGCATTCCTGCTCATGCCTCCCCCCTGAGTTGGGCTGTTTTTCACCCTTAGGCTTCCCTGAAGCCTCCGGAGTGCAAAAAACAGCCCAACAGGAAGTCTGTTTCTCTGTACTTCCTGTTTTCCTGTTTTTTGCACTCCGGGGCATCAGGGAAGCCTCCTGAAGCCTGGGGAGGGCAAAAATGGCCTTCTCCAAGGCCTTCTCCAAGGCCAAAAATCAGTTTGATAGTGCATGCATGTGTATTGGAGCTGACATAGGGCAATGCTTCATGTGCCCTATGATACGGTACCGTGTGCCACCTATGGCACACATGCCATAGGTTTGCCATCATGGGTATAAGATCTCCTATCTGAGCACAGGGTTGGGCTAGAAGTTCTCCAAGGTCCCTTCCAACTCTATTCATCAGAGAGAAAACTATATCTGGAATATTGCAGGGGATGGGACATTCTCCAGTTCTGGAAGATTTTAGAGAAGATTGAGAGTTATCTCTTGAGGATGGTCAATTTGGTTTTCCTGAACATTGTGGGAGGATTGGTCTATATGACCCTTATAGTTCCTTTCAGCCTGACAATTCTGTGGCTGTATGGATGATCTATAACTTCCCAGCATTAGTAACTGAAAGACTCCCTTTCTAGAAGTGAAAGCCTCTATTCCAATAAGTTTGGGTGGCAGGACTGTAGCATTCAAAAATGAAAGAGAGAGTTGGTAATAATGAGAACAGATAAAATCCATTGTATCCCATTGACTGCACTAGAGTCTCAGTGTTCCAAATAGCATCCGAGAAATAAATCAGAGTCCAAGGCTTTGCCTTCTTCCAAGTTCCACAAGATCATATGCTGCAACGTCCTGCCTGTCAATGACTACTTCAGCTTCAACCACAACACAAGAGCATACAACAGATCCAAACTTAATATTAACCACTCCAAACATGACTGTAAAAAATATGACTTTAGCAATCAAGTTGTCGAAGCATGGAACTCATTACCGGACTCCGTAGTGTCATCCCCTAACCCCCAACATTTTACCCTTAGACTATCCACGATTGATCTCTCCAGATTCCTAAGAGGTCAGTAAGGGGTGTGCATAAGTGAACCAGTGTGCCTTCCGTCCCCTGTCCAACTGTCTCTCCTATATCTCATATATCTTTCCTTCCATTCCTATATCTTTTCCTCTATCTTTCACTGACATATTTTATTCTTATATCTTCTCTTCTATTCTTTCTGTGATATATTATACTATGAGTATATTCTCTATAACCTTCATTGTGTATTGGACTAAACAAACAAACAAATATATTAACAAGGCCATGTTAACACAATTGGAGAAACCCGAATCTAAAGTTACAAGGGTATCTCCACTTGGATTAGAGTTCATTTCCTTGCTCTCCTCCCACAAGCCCATCACCTGTATTGGGCTGCCCCCAGTATGCCTGGGATCCCCAATCCAGTAGTGGAAACAGCGGTGTGCGCATCTGCCCGCCCCTGCTGTGTCCCATGTAAGAATTTGCTTCTGCGCATGCAGAAAAGCACTAAAATCTCATGTGAGGAGTTTGCGCATGTGAGATTTCAATGATTTATGGCCTTTCTTTGCTTCTGCACATGCGTGAAAGCAAAGAAATCACCAAAATTTGCGGAAATCTCACATGCAAGCGTCCTTGGGCGGGTTTTCCGCAATTTATTTGCTTACGCGCATGTGCAGAAGCAAATTCCATGCAAGGGTGCACGAGCTTGCCGCTGCCCGCACACCCACGCTGGCCTCCAGGATCAATCCGGTAGGAAAGGTAAGTGTGGCCCTTCAGTGCCCATCTCCAAGCATTCTGGCTTCAGCCTGGCATAGTGACTGATTCTGGTCTATACCCCCTGGGCTGGGAAATACTAGGGCCACTGAATATAAATGCAAACCTGACTGTAGAGCTTAATTGAAATGTCTATGGGAGCTCTAATAGCTGCTTTCACTGCGGCCAGTCCCACGCTGTTGCTGCCCAAGCTGCATGTGGGGAAAAGCTTCATTTATTGATGGACTTCAATGTCGATTGCTAAGCAACACCAGGGCTATCAATTCTTTCTAACTGTGAAAAGGCAGCAGGTGCTTGTAAGGAGAGTTTCAGCAAAGCAGGAACATCTTTCTAAATAGCAATCCAGAGACAGGGGAAGAGATTAGTAAAACCATGGAAAAATGTTGCCATCTGCCCATACCATCCATCCATCTATTTATTTGATTGATTGATTGATTGATTGATTGATTGATTTTTATACCACCCTTCTTTTTAGACTCAGGGTGGCCTACAACATGTTAGCAATAGCACTTCTTAACAGAGCCAGCATATTGCCCCCACAATCCCACCTTGGAAGGATGGAAGGCTGAGTCAACCTTGAGCCGGTGAGGAGATTTGAACCACTGACCTACAGATCTACAGTCGGCTTCAGTGGCTTGCAGTACAGCACTCTACCCGCTCTGCCACCCTGCCACCTCCCTTATCATGGTTTGCGAAGTATATATATATATATAAGTATATAATATGTGTATGTGTGTGTGTGTGTGATGTGTGTGACATATTTTTGCTGAATTTGAAAATTAAGGGATATATATATATATGACATATGGCATATACACACAGACATACTCAGAGACAGATAGAAAGACAGACACACACACAGAGAGAGACACACAGAGAGACAAGCAGACACACAAACGGACACAGACACATACACACACACAGACACACACAGACATAGGCACAGATACACAGAGAGAGACACACACACACATTATCTATCTATCTATCTATCTATCTATCTATCTATCTATCTATCTATCTATCTATCTATCTATGCTGTATGTGTCGGGATAGATGGTTTTTTTTAAAAAAATTAGATTTCTACATATGGTATTGTATTGTATTTATTATGCTGTACGCCACCGAGTTGGTTGAGAAAGCCGGCATAGAAGTCAAACAAAGAAACAAAGAAACAAACACATACCATGAGGTCTTTTTCTGCCATCTGTCTTCTATGTTTCTATGTTTCTATACATACATAGCAATCCATAAATAAATAAATGAATAAATAAATGAATAAATAAATAAATGAATAAATAAATAAATAAATAAGTAAATAAATTTTTGACTCTTCTCAAGAACGATTTTCCACTTACAAACCGGAACCTCCGAAACTGCAACCGGAAAAGGCAGAGAGAAGCCTCTGTGGGGCCTCTCTAGGAATCTCCTAGGATGGGCGAACCCAAATGTGTTCGTGTTCGACAGGTTCGGACGAACTTCGTGTAAAGTTCGGCCGAACCAAACCCAAACTCCGAACGCTATGTGACATCAAAGGTCCTTTTTCATAAAAATAACAATGTTTATTTTTATGTGAAAAGATCTCCCTTTGAAGGAGCTGGGAAATCCCACGAAGAGATTCCGGGGGCGGAGCTTTGTTGTCACATATACTGGCAGGTTGCTAAGGACGCCAAGGTGATCACTTCCTGGATTCCATGGATAGACAGATAGGTAGGTAGGCAGGTAGGTAGGTAGGTAGATAGGTAGATGATTGGTAGGTAGGTAGGTAGTTAGGTAGGTAGATAGATAGATAGATATAGATAGATAGATAGATAGATAGATAGATAGATAGATAGATAGATAGATAGATAGATAGATAGATAGGGGGGGTGTCTATGTCTCTGTGTGTCTCTCTGTGTATGTGTATGTATCTCTGTGTGTCTCTATGTGTGTGTGTACATGTGTCTGTCTGTGTGTGTGTGTCTGTCTGTCTGTCTGTCTGTCTGTCTGTCTGTCTGTCTGTCTCTGAGTATGTCTCTGTGTATATACCATATGTCATATGTCTTGGCTACAAATCCCATCTTGATTGGATACTTGAGAAAACAAGGCAACCCTTCTTAAGGCTGCTCGGAGAAGATTTAAAATAAGCTAAAAGTGGATTCAAAGATTTCAGCTCCTTCCTGTTTATGAGAATATGGTCGATATATTATGCAGAAGCAACTCCATTACTCAAAAGGTAGAATCCAGCTTTTTCCCCTCAGTGCCAGTTTAAAGATAGTGATAGAGCGCAGGAAACATGAAGCATTTGTCTTCTTAAAACATGCGCTGGCTGCTTTGGAAAAAGCCCCAAGGCATCTCTCATAAAACAGCAATAAACTGAACAAAACTTAGTGTCAAAAAATACACCACGGGCAATGCAGCAGATAAAAAGAAGCAAACTCCACTTAAAAATTAACTGATTTTTAAGCAGATGTGCTGGTTAATTGGAGCAAATACAAGAGTCTTCATATTCTCAGAGAGATCCTTTTCTGGGATAGATGTTTTCAGCTTTCCTGGTTAGGGAAGCCTGTGCTTAATATAGGGGAGATCCCAGGGCTAAAGAGCATGCATCTGATTATCCGAGCTTCTTTCTTTTCTTCATGACTTTTTTCCTTTTTTTACTATTAATAGCAGGAATTCCTTTCAGTAATGATTGTTGCAGTGGCCTTTTGGGGAAGGGGTATTTATTTAAAGGCCATGACTCAGTGTGAGTTGAAGACATCTATCTGAAAACATTCCTAAGAAAGCACTCTTGGCTATGAAATAATCAATCGTGAATGCAAGCAAAACGCTGGATACAGAAGGGGGAATAAATACATCAAAACACAATGTTTATTGGGTTATGGTATTTGAAGAAATAGTCTTCACAGATGCTTGGCTTTAATGTAAAAGCTCTTGGCTTTTCCCTCCTCCTTCTATTCTTGTCCAGGATGTGTCTGTGTGAATATACATATCTCGGGCCAACAGAGCATGCAAAAAGAAGAGGAGGCCGGCTGCACAAGTTGGACTTACATCAAACTAAGTGGCTGGTTTAAAATCCTTTGTTGAATAAGCTGCAAGTCATTAGGTCCTACATCACTGCAGCAGTCTTATTTGAACTACCTAGTTAACTAGGTCATGAGCAGGTATATTATTATAAGCAAACAAAATAACTTCATTCTCATTGGAGTTAGCTCTTTATTTTCAAATTGCCCCTGAGCTGCCAGCAGAGAGATAATGCTTTAGACTAGAGCTAAATGGGGATGTTCTAGAATAGGTGTGATCAACCTGTGGCCCACATGCTCCAAACAACTAACAGTGATCTCTCGATTAGTGCGGGGGTTACATTCCAAGACCTCCCGCGCTAATCGATTTCCACGTTATAGTGGTGCGGAAGTAAAAACCACCATCTGCGCATGTGCGCCATTTTTTTCATGGCCACACATGCGCAGATGGTGGAGTTTGCGTGTGGGCAGCGGGGAAGACCAAGGGAAGGTTCCTTCAGCCGCCCAACAGCTGATCTGCTCCGCAGCGTGGAAGCAGCGAGGAGCCGAAGATGGGGTTTCCCCGTTGCCGCGCTGCGGAGCGGATCAGGTGTTGGGCGGCTGAAGGAACCTTCCCTTGGTCTTCCCGCCGCCCAGGCAAAGGGGAAACCCCAAGATCGCTTGCCGCTTGCCGCTTGCCGTATTGCAGCTTGGAGCCTTGCTTCGCCTCCTTTGCTGCAATACGGCAAGCGGCAAGCGATCTTGGGGTTTCCCCTTTGCCTGGGCGGCGCTGGGGCCATGCGGAGCCGCTCATCTAGGGGGGCGTGGACCGGCAAGGTGCCCTCCGCTCTCTCTCTTTCTCTCCCTGTTACCGGTGTGGTATAAGAGAGAGAAAGAAAGAGAAAGGAGGGCGACTTGCCAGTCCACGCCCCCCTGGTTGAGCGGCCCCGCATGGCCCCAGCGCCGGACTCCGCCGTTGCCTCCGCCCTTGTTCGGCTCTGCAGCTGAGAGGCCACGTCCACCCCCTCCTCGGTGTCCCCGGCACCCAGCGTCCCCACGCCGCCTCCACCTCCCGGTAATGCGCCCGACCTCTGCCTCTCTCTTTCTCTCTCATATACCACGCCGGCAACAGGGAGAGAAAGAGAGAGAGAACTAGCATGGACTTATTTTTTAATTAATATTTTTTGAAAAACCGCGTTGCAGCGTTTCGCGCTAATCGAGACCGTGCTAATCGAGGGATCACTGTAATGCAGCCCCACAAGATTGCAGACTTTTAACATTATGTGATTTATATACATTAACTATAATATACATGTTATGTGTGGCCCAAGATAATTCCTCCTCACTTCATGTAGCCCAGGCAAACCAAAAGATTCAACATCCCAGAACAGGGTTTCCCAATCCTGACAAATTTAAGGCCTCGGGACTTCAACTCCCAGACTTCAACTCCCATGCTGGCTGGGGAATACTGGAGTTGAAGTCCATTTGTCTGAAAGTTGCCAGGATTGGGAAACTCTGGCCTAGAACATCTGTCTTTGACGCAGGGGAAGGCAACTTTATAGTGGGATTTCATCAGCATATTGATGATACTGAACCTCTCACCTATGCATATCCCAACACAGACCAAGGAACAATCTTCTCAGTCCCAAGTCAGCAGTGGGTTGCTTCCAGTTTAGTCCGGTTCTTAGAACCCTGTAGCGCTGATGGTGGGAGTCTCCGCCCGCCCACCTGGAATACTTCTGTGCATGCGCAGAAGCATCATGCACAAATGCACACACGAACCAGTAGTAATGGGTTTTAGAACCCACTACTGTCCCAAGTCTATACTGATTGGAACTGGCCAAAAAGAGAATCACCATAAAATGGTGTCTCAACTTCCCAAACTTCAAAGCCAGTTCACAAGGATACTCTGAATGACAATATCAAAAGCTGCTGAGAGATCAAGGAGCCCCCATCCCATTGCTGCCAAAAGTAATCCAAAAGTGCAACCACCTCTGTCTCCTGACCTGAAATCCAACCAAAATAGGTATAGATAATCTGATTCCTCCATTCCGTCCACATTCTTTACAAGACCCTGGAGAGGAGGATGCTAACTGTCCAAAGGTGTTGGATCCAGGAATGACTTTTTGAGAAGGGATACACCACAGTCTTCTTCAAGGTCGCAGACACCACTGCCTTTCTTATAGAGGTCAACATCACAGCATGGACCACACTGTGTGTCATTTCTCAGAAGGCCTTAACAGTAGGGACATGGATTTAATAAACAGGAGGCCAAACTGACAGCCCAAATAATCCTGTCAACTTCATCAAGAGTCATTGAATCAAACTCACCGCAGATCATATCACGAAACCAAGCCACAGGCACTCAGGCCAGACCTGACCAGCAGGAGTCCAAGATTGAGTGGATGAGTAAAATTGTCTGCCAGACAGATAGATAGATAGATAGAGCACTCCTCCACCCAGCAGAGAATACTGTAACCTGTCCCTCCACAGGAGAGAACTGATCATCCTAAATAAGGCCACTGCCAGACTCTTGGAAGAGGCAGTAATATTGATGCTATATTGATGTTTTGATGCCCTTATTGTCTTTAATATTTGCCCTCACCCAATCAGACTTACCTACCTACCTACCTACTTACTTACTTACTTACTTACTTATTTGCTTTTTATGTCGCCCTTCTCCTTAGACTCAGGGCGGTTTACAACATGTTAGCAATAGCACTTTTTAACAGAGCCAGCATATTGCCCCCACAATCTGGGTCCTCATTTTACCCATCTGGGAAGGATGGAAGACTGAGTCAACCTTGAGCTGGTGATGAGATTTGAACCGCTGACCTACAGATCTCAGTCAGCTTCAGTGGCCTGCAGTACAGCACTTTACCTGCTGTGCCACCCCAGCTCATTATCATTTTTGGTGTTCCTCCATTGGTGCTTTGGGGTGATTTCCATTCAATCTCCTAATATTTCTCAATAAGTGATGGTGCACCCTGGGATAAGTGGATATGGAGAGGCCACATAGGGCCCTATGCCTATTCTAGGCTGCAATTAAGGCCTCACCTGAACCATCCATCAAAATCCCATGGATCAAGATTGGATAGTTATAATTAATGTCTCCCTAAGTGTGGGTCCTGGCAGATATGTGTGGATTGTTAATTTGTTTTTATTTAAAATATTTTATCCTGCTTTTCAGTCTATAATATATATAATTTCAAAATCATGGTTATAGCTATAAGACAATGCTACAACACCAGAGGAGATTAACTATAAAATCATCAGAACCAGGTATTTAAGGATAACTTAAAGAGGTAAATGGGAAATATTATACCATGCCCCATCTTAATGTCATTCAGTTACAACAGTGCTACTCAAATGGTAGGGTGGTCCCCTCTGAGAGGGCACGGAGCACTGCTGGGGGGGGTGACCCTGGGGAACATGAGTGGTCCCTCTTGATCGATTCTCCTGGATCAGGAGTGTTTCCCCAGCTGCACGATGCTCTGACCCTGGAAGAGAAGGAGGCCAGGCGGCACAGGGTAGCTGTGTGGGTTCTTGGTGGGTATCACAATAACCATGAAAGGCGTGGTGAACCTGTTGCTGGACAAGGAAGAGCATTTATTTATTTTTAGTTTATTTATTTATTTTGTTCAATACATAATACACATTGAAGAGAATAGATATGTAGTAATATAAATAAAGAAAAGGAAAGAAGAAAAGATATAAAAGTATAGGAGATCATATATGAAAGGAAGAAAAGATAAATGAGATAAGAGAGAGACACACCGGCAGAACACTTAGATCATGTTTAGGTGTCATAGTTCTAAGCTTTCTAGACCTAGGATTGATACTCTGCTTTCGTAGGGTATTTTGTTTTGAGTGGAGGAGTGAAGGGCTCTTCTGGTGAAGTATCTTTGGACATTTTCAAGGATGTTGATGTCCGAGATGTGGTATGGGTTCCAGACAGATGAACTGTATTCAAGAATGGGTCTGGGAAAAGTTTTGTAGGCTCTGGTGAGTAGTATGAGATTGCTGGAGCAGAAGCTGCATAGGATCAGATTAACAACTCTAGAAGCCTTGTTGCAGTGGGCTTTGGCACTTAGATCATTTGATATTAGTATTCTAAGATATTTTACTGAGTGGGGGTTGGCTGTGAGATTTTGTTTATTCAGTTTATATATGAGGTTCAGATTCTTTTTGCCGATGTGGAGGGTAGAACATCTGCTGGTTGATATTTGAAGTTGCCAGGTGTTAGACCAATGTGAGACAAAGTCAAGGTCTTTTTGGAGAGCAGATGTGTTGTCCGTGGTGTTGAAAAATTTTACATCATCGGCGAAAAGAACACAATTGCTTGTGATATGATCGCAGAGGTCGTTGATGTAGAGAATGAATAGAGTAGGTCCTAGTATGCTGCCTTGGGGAACACCACTTTTAACCGGGACAGGGGTGGAAATGGCACTTCCAATTTTGACAACTTGTTGCCTGTTTGACAGGAATGCAGTAATCCAGCTGTGGAAGAATCCTGAGATGCCATAGGATTTGAGTTTTAGGAGTAGTTTGTCATGGACCACTGAATCGAAGGCTTTGCAAAAGTCAATATAAATTGCATCAATGGATTTTCCTTGATCTAAGTGGGTAGTCCATATGTTTTTGCAGTGGTTGAAGGTTGCAGGATAATTTCTTTCTGAATCCAAATTGTTTGTTAGAGAGTAGGTTATTAGATTCTAAGTAAAGGGTGATTGATTGATTTATAATTGATTCCATGACTTTACATGAGACGCAGCATAGCGAAATTGGTCTGTAGTTGTCAACGAGAGAAGAGTCTCCTTTTTTGAAGATTGGGATCACTACTGCTTTTGACCTAAGCTCGGGTAGTGTGCTGGTCCTGAAGGAATTTTGAAGATGATGCTTAGTGGTTCGGCTATAGCAGAAGAAAGTTTTTTTAGGAAGTATGCACAAACACCATCTGGTCCGGTTGATAGAGAAGGTTTAAGGTCTCGGATTGCTTTTTCAACACGGTCTATAGTGAAGTCTACTTGGGTTAGGTCATTGAGAGAGTTTGTGGTGCGATTTGTGAATTTGTGAGCCATTACTGTTAACGAAGACAGAGCCAAAGAAAGAGTTGAAGAGGTTAGCTTTGGATGGATCATCATGGTATTCTTTGTTGTTGAGTCCAACGAGAGGTGGATAGGTCTAGAGTCTTTGAGTTTGTTGTTGACAAAGTTGTAGAAGGCTTGGTTAGATTTGGTGCGAAGGAGATTTTCCTCTTGTTTGCTGTAGTAATTGAGACATTCTGTTTTATTTGTTGGCAAATGCTTTTGTAGCGTCTTTTGAAGTTGGTTACTTGGCCTTTTTTATTTTTATGCCAGAGAGATCTTTTTTTGGTTTGTAGTTTCCTTATTGAGACAGGTAAGTTATTTTTTGTTTTACTTCTGGTTGAAGTTAATGGTACATGTAGTCTGATAAGTCTTTTAACTTGTAGTAAGAATGAGTTGTAGAAATCATCAATAGTGTTGCAGTTAGACAATATAGTTCGCCAGTTGAGAATTGAGAGATTGGCATCTATGAATTCATAGTTGGCTTTCCTAAAGTTGTACTTAGGTGACACATTATACAGGTGAAAGTTATCCTGGTGTAGATTGAGATTGAAATTAATCATACTATGATCACTATTGGAAAAAGGTTATTTTACATGCAGACCATGGATTGCGCTTTTGCTATTACAGAATATGAGGTCAAGACAGCTGTTAAGTCTAGTATTGTTTAATACTAATTGGTCAAGTCCCAGGCTGGTGACGGCATTGTATAAGGTAATTTGGATTGGTTCCGTGCTGCACTCATTTAAGGTCCAGTTAATGTAGGTAGGTTGAGGTCACCAAGGAAGATAATGGGGTAAGGGCAGGAGGTTGCCAATGTTAGCAGTGAGGTTAATTTGGTTGCATGAGTGATGTCGGAGTCAGGAGCTCTGTAGCATAGTAGGAAGCGAAGTGTGGTATTGAGGGAAAGATCACATATAATGGTTTCTGGGAGGATAAGATCATGTGCAACTTGGATGTTTTTTAGATTGAGTAATTTTTTATAGAATATAGCTACACCGCCTCCTCTGCAGGATTCACGGTCAGACCAAAGGACAAGGTAGTTACTTGATGTGATGATGGAGTCATGATTCACAGACAAAGATCAAATCAAATAAGTTGGTGTCAAGAAGGAGGAGGAATTCAGACAACTTGTTAATTATACTTCTTGCATTGATTAGTTTACATTTGAGATTGAGTTTGGGTTCTGGGTTGAAGTTGGGCTGAGTTGAGTTGAATTTAAATCGGAATGGATTGAGGTTGGATTGAACTGAGGAAGTAAGGGGCGCGCTTTCCTATTCTTGGTTGGAAGTACTAGGAAGTACTATAATGTTCTTCGTGTAATGTGCACGAATGCTCGAAGCTTGAGCAACAAGCTCTGTGAATTAATGGCCATAATATCTAGAGATAATTTGGACCTGGTTGCCATAACTGAGACATGGTTTAAGGATTCTAATGAATGGGAAATATCCATACCAGGATATACACTGTATAGGAAGGATAGAATAGAGAGAAGGGGAGGTGGAGTAGCCATTTATGTTAAAGAAACTCTAAAAACAACACTAATTCAAAATACATGTCAAGATCTAGAGACCCTCTGGATTTGCATGCAAAATAAAGACGGTTCTGTCATTAGAATTGGGGTGATCTATAGGCCTCCAGGGCAATCTTTGGAATATGACAACAAGATGGTGGATGAAATTACCCAAATGGCAGTAAAGGGAGATATTGTGGTTATGGGTGATTTCAACATGCCTGATGTTGACTGGAATATCCCCAGTGCCCTTACATGCAAAAGTAAGAATATAGTAGAGGCCTTTACAGGAGCAGCTCTGGCACAGCTGGTTAAGACACCAACTAGAGGGGAGAATATTCTAGATTTAGTTTTTACGAATGGGAATTGGGTTTCAGATGTCAAGGTGGGAGAAAATTTAGGTTGCAGTGACCATCTATGTTTGTGGTTTGATGTAAAAACTCATTGTGAGCAATCCTATAATGCAACCAAAGTATTGGATTTCAGAAAAACAAATTTTAATGCAATGGGGGAATATTTAGATAATGAATTAAAGGGGAGGGATAAAATGGCAGGAGCGAGCACCCAGTGGACTGTATTTAAAAAGGCCATCTTAAAAGCCACTGGACTGTATGTAAGACAAATAACTAAAGGTAAAAGGAAGAAGAAACCGCTATGGTTTAGCAATGATGTAAGGACTATAGTCAATGAAAAAAAGGCTGCCTATAGCTGATAGGGAGGTGTATAAAATGAGACAGAAGGAGGCGAAACAGATAATATATGCTGCTAAAGCCTCAAAAGAGGAAGAAATTGCCAAATCTCTAAAGAAGGGGGATAAAACCTTCTTCAGATATATTAGTGATAAGAAGAAGAAAAACTGCGGCATCACGAAGCTTAGTACCGGGAAAAATACATGCATTAATGGGAATAAGGAGATCGCTGACCATTTCAATAGCTACTTCTGTTCAGTTTTCTCAAAAGACACCTTACAAAATAATACTATAGAGGGATATAGCATTGCCTCCAACTGTACGGATTCAGCTCCAGTGATCTTAGAAGCCGATGTCTTAGAAGAACTTGAACGATTAAAGATAAATAAGGCAATGGGTCCAGATGGCATCCACCCCAGAGTCCTTAAAGAACTCAGATCTGTCATTGCTACCCCCCTGACTGATTTGTTTAACCAATCCTTGTTAACAGGAGATGTTCCTGAGGATTGGAGAATGGCAAGTGTTGTGCCTATCCACAAGAAGGGCAGTAGAGAAGAAGCTGGTAACTACAGGCCAGTTAGCTTGACATCAGTTGTCGTTAAAATGATGGAGACTCTACTGAAAAAGAGGATAAATCAGCACCTAAAAAACAATAAATTATTGGACCCAAATCAGCATGGCTTTACTGAAGGCAAATCATGTCAGACTAATCTCATTGATTTCTTTGACTATGTCACAAAGGTGTTGGATGAAGGTGGTGCCGTGGATATTGCCTACCTGGACTTCAGCAAAGCCTTTGATACGGTTCCACATAAAGAGCTGATAGATAAATTAGTGAAGATTGGACTTAATCCCTGGATAGTTCAATGGATTTGCAGCTGGCTGAAGCATAGACACCAGAGGGTTGTTGTGAATGGTGAGTATTCTGAGCAGAGTCAGGTTACAAGCGGTGTGCCACAAGGGTCTGTTCTGGGTCCTATTCTTTTTAATATGTTTGTGAGTGACATAGGGGAAGGTCTGGTAGGGAAGGTTTGCCTATTTGCGGATGACTCTAAAGTGTGCAATAGGGTTGATATTCCTGGAGGCGTCGGCAATATGGTAAATGATTTAGCTTTACTAGATAAATGGTCAAAGCAATGGAAACTGCAGTTTAATGTTTCCAAATGTAAAATAATGCACTTGGGGAAAAGGAATCCTCAATCTGACTATTGTATTGGCAGTTCTGTGTTAGCAAATACTTCAAAAGAAAAGGATTTAGGCGTAGTGATTCCTGACAGTCTCAAAATGGGTGAACAGTGCAGTCAGGCAGTAGGGAAAGCAAGTAGGATGCTTGGCTGCATAGCTAGAGGTATAACAAGCAGGAAGAGGGAGATTATGATCCCGCTATATAGAATGCTGGTGAGACCACATTTGGAATACTGTGTTCAGTTCTGGAGACCTCACCTACAAAAAGATATTGACAAAATTGAACGGGTCCAAAGACGGGCTACAAGAATGGTGGAAGGTCTTAAGTATAAAACGTATCAGGAAAGACTTCATGAACTCAATCTGTATAGTCTGGAGGACAGAAGGAAAAGGGGGGACATGATCGAAACATTTAAATATATTAAAGGGTTAAATAAGGTCCAGGAGGAAAGTGTTTTTAATAGGAAAGTGAACACAAGAACAAGGGGACACAATCTGAGGTTAGTTGGGGGAAAGATCAAAAGCAACATGAGAAAATATTATTTTACTGAAAGAGTAGTAGATCCTTGGAACAAACTTCCAGCAGACGTGGTAGATAAATCCACAGTAACTGAATTTAAACATGCCTGGGATAAACATATATCCATCCTAAGATAAAATACAGAAAATAGTATAAGGGCAGACTAGATGGACCATGGGGTCTTTTTCTGCCGTCAGACTTCTATGTTTCTATGTTTCTATGTTTCTAGGGATGACAATATGTTGATGAGGGGTGGTGGGTTGGGTAGTGTGGGATGGTTGAGGAGGGATGGGATTTTTGAAGGGAGGGTTATAGGTCTTGGTTTTGATGCATTCATTGTGGTAGTCTATGTATAGGTTAGTTTCACCAAGCTCAAGATGTCTCTTAAGTTCGGCCCGTAGTTCGCGAGAGTGGATGCGTTGAAGTAGAGTTAGATCAGGTCTGGATCTGAGTTTGTTGTAGTTGTCATTATTTCTGGCGATGGAGTTTTTGGTTTTGATGAACAGTTGTTTGGCAGTTTCATTTTTGCAGACTATCCTACAGAAATGAGGGGCCTTTGATCCATCGCTGTACCTAAGTGCAGGGCCGTTTCTAGTAACCTCTAGGATGTCATCAGGGGCAAAAGTTTGTGGATGTAGGCGGCGGATGATGTTGCATATGTTTGTTAAATCAGATTCCCCATTTTCCTCAAGGCCAAAAAGGATGGCATTCTGTCGCTTTTGTTCACACTCCATGGCATTTTTTAGAAGGATGGAGATGTCAGTAATTGAGCTTGCAGGTAAAGATTGTGGAGGACTTGGTGGAGTATAGACCAGTGGTGGTGGGGTAGTATAGTGTATTTGTTTTGGTGGTTTATCTTTTATCAGATCTTGGATAATTTTTTCAATGGAAGCAAGCCGTGGTTCTATGTTCTCTATGTATGATTGTTGAGTTTTTGTTATTGCTTTTAGGGAGAAGATAAGTTGTAGAGTGAGTCAGGTTTGGGAGTACAAGATGAGCAGAAATAATAGAACGAGGAATTATCTTGAAGAAAGGAGACAATTTGTTTATTTATGTTAAGGCAGGTATGGTATGCTAATTTGTTGCAGGAGTGGTATTTTTTTTATTCTTCTTGTATAATAATTGAGTCATTGTACTTAAAGCATGAGTTGCTGATGTTATTTGCCTGGGAGTTTTGAGCCTTTTTTTTGCCGGGCATAATCGGTCACTGGGTTTATTGCTTTGCCACTTGTAGCTTTATTGTTTTGTATCACTCTGGTTGAGGAAGGGGGTGATGGAATGTGAATGGCAAGAGATGTTTGAGGGTTTCTTCTCTTACAAGGTAAGGTAAGAGTTAATTGCAGAGCTGCTAATTGCAGTTTGCAGTTTTAAAGTTGGAAGGAATGTGTTTTCAGAGTCCTCCGTTTTACTGGGGATCAGGCATCTTCCAGGGTCCTTCACTAGCAGCTAGACTCTGGCGTTAGCAGGGTCTTTCACTGCAGGCTGGGCTCTTACCACTGTGTGTCTCAGCTAGGAATTTTAGGGTCAGGTAATTAATGATGGCTCTGCACAGCTGGGGGTCAGGCATCTTCCAAAGTCCTTTTGCAATGGCTGGACTCTTTTTAATGTTTATTCAGAGTCCTTTTGCTGTTGACAGGATTCCTAACGTTGGGTAAGTGGGGGTGCTGCTGAGTTCAGGACAAGTTCTGCATGGGTTGGGGTTTCTGGTTTGCTCTATCGGGTTCTGGTCACGCAATCGCTTTGTCCTTGGACAGCCGCATGGTTAGTTTGCCCGTAATGGTGACCAGTCAACTCCCTGGGTTCCGTAAAAGTCACGTTGGGGCTGGAGGGGCTCCGAGGGGATCCAACTGGCCTCACTACTCTGCGGAGTAGAGATTATTGGAGGGCTCCAAGTCTTTCCTATGCAGGCTAGACTCCTGCCGCTGTTTCAGTGATCTACGGGGCTGGGAACAGTCTCAGCTGGGGATCTTTTGATCAGATCGTACAACTTGATTAGTTGGAAGCCCTGGGCGCCGGGATTAGTTAGCAGCAGGACAGGCTTTGTTCCTGAAGGGAAGGTGGTTGGAAGGATTGTTGGGCTTCTGTCTCGGCTTTAGGCTGAGCACAGTAAATCAAGTGGGAGCCGCCGCTCTGCTGGGTGCCTGCGCTCAGGGTTTTGATCAGTGGAATAAGCTGGGAGCCGCTGTGCCGCTTTGGGGACTGCCTTGCTGCTGGGTATCAGGTATGAGGAGTGACTGTTGGACTGAAGAAGCTGGGGTGCACTGAGGATTCAATCGGTGGGGAGATGCCTCTTCAGGGTGCATGGTAGGATGAAGGGACTGGAGGGTCTGGCGTGCACTGGGGAATCAATCGCTCTTGCTGGGTGCCCGATAGGGTGAAGGGACTGGGGTGCGAAGAGGATTGAGTGGGGAAACAATCATTTACAGTCTCTGGGGGTCGGGAACTCTGCAGCCGGATGAAAGTTTTGAATGGCACCCTAAAGCCTACTTACACACCATCCACTGTGAGTGCCCAGCAGAGGTGGCGCTTATGGGCCAGGCGGGCAATCCCAAACATTGGCTTGATTAAGCTGGCCTGGCCCCATGTCAAAAAAGCACCCTAACCACGGTAGCCTGTGCCTGGATAACTGAAACAGGTTCCACTGAGCTCAGTGTGACTTACTCCCAGGTAACAGGGTAGAGCAGCCTTCCCCAGCCAATAGTTTGCTTGCAGCTTATACTAAGTAAATTAATAAATATTAGCAGAATTGGAGGCATGTGCAAAATGTTTACTGCTTCCTGGGGGAGGAGGGGTGTAACAGAAAATAATTGAAAAGCACTGAGTTACAGTAAGTTTGTTTTGGGTAAATAATTAATATTAACTAAAATGGCATGCTTTAAAAGTAACAAAAGAGGTGGAAGATGAGGAGGGTAGATTTAAGATGGAAAAGAGTCCCAGATATGGTGAACTGTATTAAAAATCAAGAGAACATTGTCTTTAATATCCTGTTTCTTGATTACATCTGGACAGGATCCCTTGCTGTCAAAAATGCTGAAAAGCTTCTTTGGCCAAAACTTCTTCCTGTTGTGATCATTGGTGCAAGTGAGCAACAATCCAGTATACATTTGTTCTTTCCTCATTATTAAATACGGCTAATGGACATGTAGTAATAGGTAACAGACAAGATATCTAATGCATGTTCTCCTAGCAATGCCAGCAGCAGCCATTGTGTTCTTGCAGTACTCATCTCAGCATGGGCTTTATAAGATGGAGATACCGTTCCAAGACCCCTCGCGATAATCGATTTTTCGCGATGTAGGGTTGCGGAAGTAAAAGCACCACCTTTTTTTCATGGCCGCGCATGCGCAGATGGTGGAGTTTGCGTGGGCGGCGGGGAAGACCCAGGGAAGGTTCCTTCGGCCGCCCAGCAGCTGATCTGCTCGGTAGCGCAGCAGCAGCGAGCAGACGAATATCGGGGTTTCCCCGCCGCCCACGCAAAGGGGAAACCCCGATTCGGCTCCTCGCTGCTACCGTGCTGCCGAGCATATCAGCTGCTGGGCGGCCGCAGCAGCAGCGAGCAGACGAAGATCGGGGTTTCCCCGCCGCCCACGCAAAGGGGAAACCCCGATTCGGCTCCTCGCAGCTACTGCGCTGCTGAGCAGATCAGCTGCTGGGCGGCCGCAGCAGCAGCGAGCAGACGAAGATCGGGGTTTCCCCGCCGCCCACGCAAAGGGGAAACCCCGATTCGGCTCCTCGCTGCTACCGCGCTGCCGAGCAGATCAGCTGCTGGGCGGCCGCAGCAGCAGCGAGCAGACGAAGATCGGGGTTTCCCCGCCACCCACGCAAAGGGGAAACCCCGATTCGGCTCCTCGCTGCTACCGCGCTGCCGAGCAGATCAGCTGCTGGGCGGCCGCAGCAGCAGCGAGCAGACGAAGATCGGGGTTTCCCTGCCGCCCACGCAAAGGGGAAACCCCGATTCAGCTCCTCGCTGCTACCGCGCTGCTGAGCAGATCAGCTGCTGGGCGGCCGAAGGAACCTTCCCTGGGTCTTCCTCACTGATGCCCCCACTCGCCCGCCCACCCGCCGCCCACTGCCCGCCAGCAAGAGGGGGAGAGATAGAGAAAGAGAGAGAAGGAAAGAAAGAGATGAGAGAAGGAGGAAGAGAATGTGAGAGAAGAAGAAGCAAGATAGAGAAAGAGAGAGAGAAAGAAAGACGAGAAAGGAAGGAAGAGAGTGACGTCATCGGGTGGGAAAAATCGCGATATAGCGTTTCGCGAAGAACGAGATCGCGAAAATCGAGGGATCACTGTATTCAAGTGAACGCTGTGTATTTTCCTGTTTGATCAGAAATGCTCCGAGGAGTTCTGCATTCCACTTTTCTTTTCAGTCTCCTAAACAGTGCAAGGTGTGCATTTAAACTACCAACCAGCAAGAACATTAGCTTTTTCAGAGCCTACCTTACCATTAAACCATGGAGAGAAGATACTATGAAAAACAGTGGCAGTGAATCTTTTAACCACGAGGAAAGAGAAAGAGGGCAGGGAAGCATCCCACTACGTTTTTTCTTTTTCCAGTATAAAAATTTTATTTTCTGCAAAATAGAATAAAAACAATACATTATTTCAAACACAACATCAATGCTTATCATCAAATACTGTATATACAGATTTTTTAAAAAAACTTTCTTGTAGTCATTCAATGGAGGTTCTTGTGACTCTTTCTTTCTCTAGAGGACTCTACAAACTTATAATATCTTATACATTCTTAAACCTTATACCCTTTCTCCATCCAATATTAAAACATTATATTAACCTATACCTTAATCACTGCTCACTTATTACACGTCTTAATTTAATCTTACATATCTATTAACCTGATTATTCCAATAGCTAATTATCTTATAATGCATAATAGATTATAAATCTATTATGGCTCGACTACTGTAATGCTCTCTACATGGGGCTACCTTTGAAAAGTGTTCGGAAACTTCAGATCATGCAGAATGCAGCTGCGAGAGCTATCATGGGCTTTCCTAAATATGCCCATGTCACACCAACACTCCGCAGTCTGCATTGGTTGCCGATCAGTTTCCGGTCACAATTCAAAGTGTTGGTTATGACCTATAAAGCCCTTCATGGCACCGGACCAGAATATCTCCGAGCCTTCTGCCGCATGAATCCCAGCGACCAGTTAGGTCCCACAGAGTTGGCCTTCTCTGGGTCCCCTCAACTAAACAATGTCGTTTGGCGGGACCCCAGGGGAAGAGCCCTCTCTGTGGCGGCCCCGACCCTTTGGAACCAACTCCCCCAGATATCAGAGTTGCCCCCAACCTCCTTGCCTTTCGTAAAGCTCTTAAGACCCATCTCTGTCGTCAGGCATGGGGGAACTTACACATCTCCCCCGGGCCTATACAGTTTATACATGGAATGTTTGTGTGTGTGTTTGCTTTTAATAATGGGGGTTTTAGTGTTTTTAAATTATTAGATTTGTTTTTTACACTGTTCTTGTTATTGTTGTGAGCCGCCCCGAGGGGCGGCATACAAATCTAATAAATAATAATAATAATAATAAATAATAATAAATAAGATGAGTTACAGCTAAAAGACTAGAAAAAAGTTGTACAGTATATGTTATGAAATATGTTTAAACTATTTTTAATGGTTTTTTTGTGTTATATCATTACCAAGTGCTACCACCATTACTTATCTTTTCCATCTGGGTTCTACTATTTAAAACTCAGTTATCTTATCTCCATTTTACCAACAATAACTTTTTTCCCTTCTAGATAAAGGATACAAGGAGCCTTCAACCGATAAACCAAAAAATGAGCCTAACATTTCCATTGCTAAGCAAGATAGTTACTATGCTGTTTTATTATTTATTTTATTATTTATTGTTATTTATGAATTGGATTTGTATGCCGCCCCTCTCCGAGGACTCTTGCATCATTTTATGACTTTTCTTGCTACGGTTAAGTTAATAACACAATAGTTAATTAAATCTGGCTCCCACAGTGCCTTTGCTTGTCAGTTCACAAAAAGTGATCATGTGACCCCGGAATACTGCAACTGTCATAAGTACATGCCAGTTACCAAGCATCCGAATTTTGAATACATGACCGTGGGGTTGTTCTGATGAGCATAAGTGTGAAAAGAGGTCAGAAGTCATTTTTTCAGTGGTGTTTATTTAACTTTGAATGATTGCTAAATAAATGGTTATAAGTCCAGGACTCCCTGTGTCTTAACATTTGCTCTCCCCAAAATCACAGTGCTACTTTGTACTGGCCAAGCTCCAAGCCATGGGGCCGGTTTGTTAAATTTATTTTGATATGCTCTCACATTAAAAAAAATAGCCAGAAATATTGTTTTCCACAAAGGAAATCGATATACATTTTATAAACTTTTAAAACTGAAAATAGGCTACCGATATACTTTTAAAAAATAATGTCCATATTGAATGGAAACCAAGTTCCTCTGCAAAATATTCTTTCAGAAAGGAAGAAAATCAATACCTTGCATTAAATGTGCTCTTCTTCCCGTGTAGGATTTGAAAATTTCTGGCGACGTTTCGACGAGGTCTCACTCGTCATCTTCAGGCTGGTGTTTCTGTCCTTGTTCTCAGGCGAACACTGCGAGACCTGAGCTGCATTCCTTCTATAAATACTGGTGGCTGGGTGTGGTTTGATAGCTCAGCAATTGCCTGCTGTGTAGAAACTTCCTGGTGAGTCAGTGGGGTAACAATTGGGGTCGTTGATGTAGCTGAGGTATGCTGATTAGTTAATGGTTGTAGATTAGGCGTGATATCCTGAGTAGTTGGAACTTGCAGGCTACTTGATTGTTTTACAATGTGTGTTCTGAGTCTGGTTTCTATGGCTGGGATACGTTTGAGGGCTGGTTTCCAGATGTCTGGTAAGCGAGAGGTATCATCCCGCTTGTTCATATTTTCGGGATGTTTTTCTATCTCGATGGCTTCCATGATTATTCTTTTGCTGTAGTGTTCTGTTTTGGAAATTAATTTGGTACTGTAGAAATCAATTTCATGTCCTGTAGTTTTGAAGTGTTGGAAAAGGGAGGAGGTTTTTTCTTTTTTCTTTAATGCATTCTTATGTTCTGCAACACGTGCATTTACTCTCCTGTTCGTTTGTCCAATATATGTGGCTGGGCAGATTTTACACGGTATTTGATAAACTCCCTGGTTTTCTAGTTGGATATTGTCTTTCGGGTTTCTTAGGATGTTGGCTATTTTTTAATCTGTACCAAAGGCTGTCTTGATGTTGTGTTTGCGGAGAATTTTACTGATTTTATCTGTGGTGCCTTTGATGTAAGGGAGGAGGGCGATGCCATTGTCCTGTTCTGTGTCTTGGTTCTTGGGGGCTGTCTCTTTTTGGATTAAGTTGTTGATTGCCTCTCTTTGGAATCCATTGGAAATTAATACATTTGTGAGACTGTGTAATTCAGGTTCCAGGTGGTCTTTGTCGGCTAGGCGTTTGGTTCTGGAAATGAAGGTCTTGGCTACGGAATTGATCTGTGCGGGGTGGTGGTGGGATTTTGCGTTCAAGTAGCGGTTGGTGTGTGTCTTCTTCTGGTAGATGGTGTGTCCTAGGGAGCCATCGGGTTTTTTGTAGATTAGGACATCCAGGAAGGGAAAAAAGAAAAAACCTCCTCCCTTTTCCAACACTTCAAAACTACATGATTAGGGGACTGAAGGCTAAAACATATAAAGAAGGGATGCTGGAAGTGGGTATGGTTAGTTTAATGAAAGAAATGATTAGGGGTGACATGATACCACTGTATTAATATCTCAGGGGTTGTCACAAAGAAGAGGAGTTCAAGCTATTTCCCAAAGCACCTGAAGGTGAGACATGAAGCAATGGATGGAAATTAATCAAGAAGGGAAGCAACCTAGAGCTAAGGAGAAATTTCCTGACAGTTAAAACAATTAATCAGTGGAACAACTTGTCTTCTGGAGTTGTGAATGCTTCAACACTGGAAGTGTTTAAGAAGATAACCATTTGTCTGGAATGCTTTCCTGCCTTAGTAGCGGGTTAGTCTAGAAGACCTCTAAGGTCCTTCCCATCTGTTCTGTTCTGTTCTGTTCTACTCTACTCTACTCTATAGAAAAAAAGACATTTTCTATAGCTTTCCCTCTTAATCTTTTTTATTTTAATAATTTGTTTTAATAATTTATTTTAATCACTCTTTTTTTGCTTTTTAGGAAATTCCTCTGAAGCTCCAGCAAGTTCAATTCACATCTTTCTCCTCCTCTTGAACTGGAATGCCGTGGGATGAGATTTCATGTGCTTTTGCAAGGCAGCTGGTGCCATTCCATCCCACATCAGATTCTTAGAGAAAGATATCTGCACACAAAGATATCGACCTCTCTGAGAGCTTCAGGGGTAGAATATAAATTTAAAACACAGTCCCAAACCCCATCCACTTCTCACCTCCTCTGCTGGATTTTTTAAAAAGAAAAATATAATTAATAGCCAACTAAACAAGGAATCCCAAACTGCTAAATATATATCTAGGGATTGCATTTGAGTCAATTAGTTGTGCTGCATTTAAAGAAAATAATGGATCCATCTGAACATTTCAAATGCTGAAACATACTTTGGATGAAGTCTTCAAACAACTTGGCTTGCGTTTCAATTTGTTTTCAGATACGTAGAAGGCTCAGCACCTTCTGTTTTTCTTTTTCTATGTTTTGTTTCCTCCAGAATTGGCAGTGCGTTCCACACAAATCCTCCTGCCTCCTTAGCTCAAAGTGGGATTTAACATTTGAGAGATGAGCACTGCACATCTCTACCCATTTGCTTCTGTGAAGAAACCATCAACATTCCTTACGTGACAGATGCCTGACATAGCCTGGCTAATATTGATAAGGATACAAGAAATGGCAGAGGAAGAATGAGCAGGGATGGAGAAATGACAGTGGGAGTCAACAAGCAAGGAGAAACAGATGGCAAATACAGGTGAAAGTCACAGAAAGAAAACAAAGCAGTGATTGTATAATACTAAATATATAACCAAGAGAAAACCACTGTGGGATGCTACAAATGACTAAATGTAGCCCAGCTGCCAAGCCTCTCAAGTGCAGTCACATGATTTTTTGGGGGGTGGGTGGGAATTACTAGAATTTTGAATCTGGGTTATAAGTACCTCCCAGGTAGGTTCTTTGGAATCAGTCATAAGATGAGGACTATCTGAACTTACAAAACTTTTCCAAGCTCATGATTAAGATTTGAATGGAAGTGCTTCATTGAAGGTCCAGGTTTCTTACTCTGGAAAACAGATGATGACTAGCTACATTATCTCTAGTTTCAATCTGATACAGAAAGCGATTATTCCAGATGCTATAAATATTTAGTTGAGGTCTTTCTTCCCAAGAACAGTGCAACTATAAATCTGATACTCAGGTCTATTCAATATCAGTTAGCATCTAATAATAATGTAAAATAAAAGATGCACCTTATTATTATTCTATAATAAACTTTCAAGTACAATATTTATACACATCTCAAATATGACATATAAGTAACTGTATACTTATATTTAGCTTTATTTAAAACAATTTGCTTCATCTAAAATAGACACACAATATCTGGGCTGCAAATATCTAATAATTTCTAGATCAGGAGTTCCCAACTTGTGAGGCATGGCCCACTAATAGGCCACAAGGGATTTGCAACCGGGTCATGGAAACGGCATGTGTACAATCATTGCATTCCCAATTGCACAAGCAGCAGGCAAGCGCACACATGCACACTCCATTTGTGTGTGCAAATGGAGCTGTGCTTGTGCTTGCCAGCCATTTGTGTGAACAATCCCCTCCCCCCACTGCCAGTCCACAAAGCTGTAAACATTGGGGGACTCTCCTCAGGATGACAATTTTCTGCCCTCTCACATCTTCTGCAGCCCAGTTATAACAAGGTTAACCTAAAGAGCAATGACATATAGTGATACCTCGTCTTACGAACTTAATTGGTTCCGGGATGAGGTTTGTAAGGTGAAAAGTTTGTAAGATGAAACAATGTTTCCCATAGGAATCAATGGAAAAGCGATTAATGTGTGCAAGCCCAAAACTCACCCCTTCTGCCAGCTGAAGCACCCGTTTTTGTGCTGCTGGGAATTCCCCTGAGGCTCCCCTCCATGGGAAACCTCACCTCCAGACTTCCGTGTTTTTGTGATGTTGCAGGGGAATCCCAGCAGTGCAAAAACTGGTGCTTCGCTGGCAACGGAAGTCCGGAGGTGGGGTTTCCCAGTGAGGGGAGCCTCAGCGAAATTGCAGCATCACAAAAACATGGAAGTCCTCAAAACCCCACCTCTGGACTTCCGTGTTTTTGTGATGCTGCAATTTCGTTGAGGCTTCCCTTGCTGAGAAACCCCACCTCCGGACTTCTGTTGCCAGCAAAGTGCCCGTTTTTGCACTGCTGGGATTCCCCTGCAGCATTGCAAAAACACGGAAGTCTGGGGGTGGTGTTTCCCATGGAGGGGAGCCTCAGAGGAATCCCAGCAGTGCAAAAACAGGTGCTTCACCGACAACAGAAGTCTGGGGGCAGGGCATCCCAGTGACGGCGGCTTGGGTTTGTAAGATGAAAATAGTTTGGAAGAAGAGGCAAAAAAATCTTAAACCCCGGATTTGTATCTCGAAATGTTTGTATGACGAAGGGTTTGTAAGACGAGGTATCACTGTATTTTGAAGTGATGTCATAGGCCCAATGGATATTTATTTTAAAATGTAATGGTTGTCCTACTGTCTAGGAAATGGCCTTGAGAGATGGGAGGAAGAATCATTTCTAAGGTAACAATCAGACAAATATGTCTTGTGTCTCTTCCAAGAAATTTATTTGAGAAAATGCCTCAAACAAGCCATTCCCTTGTACTTCCTGTGGACTAGGAAGTACTTCCTAGTCCACAGGAAGTACTTTGCGCATGCACAGAGGGTTCGTTGCCAGCCACTTTCAAGCAGAAGCAACCAGGGAACTGGTTCTTTTTTGTGGGGGGAGCTGGCCAATACTACCAGTTCAGTGAATGGGGCTAAATTTCCACCACCGGCTCGTGCAAACCAGTAACAACCCACCACTACTTTTGTGCCATATTTATGTTTTTAAGAGAGGGCTAGCAGAAGACAAATCTGAATCTATCGGAAGACCTCTAGATGATGGAGAATCTCTATGCTTTTTCCGTTTGGGAATATAAATTATTTTTATTATTAGTAACATCATTAGCCTGTGCAAAATATTTGCAGCACATGGCATTCTATGGTTGTACAAACCTATTTCATCAGAAAGAGCCTGAACCTTTCTTAATTTTTTTCCCCAATTTGGCACATGGACAAATCGGTTATTGATTTGTTAGTTTAAGGATAATAATACAGAAGGCATAAACAAAACTATCAAAGGTGGGAGGTTTTTTTGGGGGGGGGGGGTTGCCAAAAGATGAGCCCTGGATTTGGGTGAACTCTGGGTAAAATATCTGATTTGTTCCCACCCCATAGAGGAGAGGAGATCACCAACGGGGGAAAAAAATCCCAGCTGAGAAGTAAGATTTGATATAATATGGAAAGTAGACTCCTTGGCTCAGTGGAATGAGTAGAGGCATAACTGCAGAGTTGAGAGTATGGTAAACTAGCATACACTATTTATCTCTGTATGCGTGTTTGTAATATGCCAATGCAGCTACATGCCATACGAATGAATCAAGGGAAGAACTTTGCTTAAATTTAACTACTTTCCTTTTTGCCCATGATTCTGTCTATTACTATCCATTGTGTGATGCAGAGCAATTTAAGCAGCTAAGCTTATCCTTTGGCTCTTCAGCAGAGAGCAATTGATGACTGCAAAGTTTTTTTAAAGTTACAATTGGTTGCTGGGTTTTTTTCCCTTCTTTCTTTAATCTGGGCAACCCAATGAACATCCTACAAGTCTTTGAAATTATGAATCAGGACATCCATTTTATTATCTGATTAAATGTGATTTCATTCAAATGCCCAGTCCTGTTCAGTTGTGCCTGGTTCTCGCTTGAATTACATGCTTCTCAAAATCCATGTGAGGCAGAGGCAAGAAGTCATTGCATTTTTTGCATGAGAAATAGCACTAAATTCCCACTTTAGAAATTGTTTGGCATTTGCAATTGTTACCTCTGCTACTGAAGGGGTGGGGGAGCAATTTCGTTGTGTATTTGAAGCTGCCAGTTTGGGGCTTCATCAAATTGCTGTGGTAGGAATGAATTTTTCATGAAAGTCCCAAAGCTGTATAGACATTTTTGGCTAGGCAGCTACTCAATATTTAAAATAAAAGCAGAAATCATCAGTAACAGCCACACAAAGCTCCTTCTCAGAATATACCCAGAAAACATGAGAAAAAGAAAAAGAAGGAATGATGTTTTTTTTTATGAGCAGAAATCACAGCTGCCAATTTAACTAATAAGCTTAGCCACAACACCTTAGGGAAACCAAAATAAGTGTGCCTCTTCCAATTATTTCTTGACCAAGTAACATGCCCATAGCCTCCAGGAGAGAAACATTTTTCGTGACTAGCTAAGAAGCATTGGAGAACAGAATATGAAAACTGTTTCTTCAGAAGTTAATCAAATGTTTATTCTTATTGAGATTCATTAAGTAGATTTTAATTAGGCAATGCAGGCAGGGTATGAAGCCTGTGGAGATCAGTCTTAAAATGGTACAGATATCTGTGTTGGAGGAATTTATGACAAATCTATAGGTGTATATAAAAGCCAAATACCACTCATGCATCATCATGAAATCTCCAGAACCATAAAGCCTACAAACTTGAAACTTGGCACCCATGTTTCTCTTGGCTTCTAAATATTCACTAAGAAAGGAAGTTTTGAAATGACCATCAGATCATAAGTTATTTCTTAATAAATTATTATTGTTGCTGCTGCTGCTGCTGCTGCTGTTGTTATCATGCTTTGATGCTAAGGAGTTAGACATTCTATTCCCCTCCCCACCTGAAAATAACTCTGTTTCACCTGTCAGTGGGCGTGGCCAGCGTATGACACATCCGGCCTGTGGACTGGGAATTTAGATGTACTACTCCATGCTAAAGAGTTCAGTTTCATAGGGAAGCACAGGTATCCAGCTGCTAGTAATGGATCTGTAAAGGAACTTAGACCCTGTAAGCCATGGGTGTCAAACCCAAGACCCGCAGGCCATATCCAGCTCATGGGTGCTTAGATCTGGCCCATGGGATTGCTCTGGAAACATTGACGTACTAGCCCATGGTATCTCTGCTAATGAAAACAGAGCTTAGGAGCCTCCGTTTTAACTGGCAGAGGATTGCAGGAGGCTGTCGCAGATGAAAATGGAGTTCGCAAAGATTATGGGCAGCCCATTTGAACTCCGTTTTCACTGTTGGAGGGTTGCAGGAGGCATCTCAGATGAAAATGGAGCTCGTGAAGACAGCAGACCATTCCTCCCAAGCTCCATTTTCATAGGCAGAGGGTTGCAGGAGACCATTGCAGCTGAATATGGAGCTCGGGAGCCCGTTTTCACTGGTAGAGTGCTTGAGCCACCACAGGCGCCTCCGACACAAATGATATCTAGCTGGCCACTCCTACCTGGCCACGCCCCTCCCCCAAGGTCAAACACAACCCTGATGTGGCCCTCATTGAAATTGAGTTTGACAGCCATGCTGTAAGCTGTGGTCTTGAGTTCCATTTTTTTCATAAATGGATTTCTCTTCTATCCATTGGGGAAATCTGCAGTACTCTATGGGACTACACCTAATTTACTTTAATTGTATGCTGTTAATTTCATTTTTTCCTTTCCAAACTAAACTTTTGTAATTTGACATTCTATTTACCTTGCCTCTTAATTTAGACTCCATTAATCTGTTGTGATAAGTAATCAGCTTTATTACAATTTAAGCAGGAGTCTCAAAATTGTGCAGAGGTTATAGCGATTAATCAAATGTAGACATTTATTTCCAAGTGCTGAACATCAAATAAAATTGTTTGATGACTTTAATACACTATTAAAATTTATATATGAATTAGCTGATTGTCATTGACTCTTCAGGTGCACTGTGCTATATTTATAACATGTGCTTCTAAATGTATTATTAGAAATTCATGAAAATGGATATGAATTCATACACATTTTTAATGAGAATATTTAAAAGCCTAAGAATTAAAAAGATACCAGGATCATGGTACATTCAGTGATATATTAAAATCATATACGGTAGATGATTAACATTACTTTTTTCCCCTTAAAACTCTTATTATTTATAGAGTAGCCTCCACAAGCATATTAAATGTATCAAGTTGCATTTTGTCTTGTAGGAAGTTAGCACCAACTCACCTCCTAGGTAGACAAAGTTGGCTCTTCTATGACATGTGGACTTCAACTCCCAGAATTCCTGAGCCAATCATGCTAGCTCAGGAATTCTGGGAGTTGAAGTCCACATGTCATAGCAGAGCCAACTTTGCCTACCCCTGTCCTAGAGGAAATATTTCAGGAAATATTAAAAAGTCAGAATATTATATTTCTCTAGATGAGAAAATGGAGACATGTGTTTTTGGGCAGGAAAAAGACTCACTCCTAGTAGCCCTCACCTTTGTCGATGGGCAGTCTAGTTTACATAAGAAGCATCTACAGGAAGAACCATAATAGGAATCCCAAAGCCATCTCACCTGAGAAAATTACATCAGCCAAGCCTGGTGGGGCACAGACAAAAGCCTACAAGACCCACCTCTGGGAGTCTGACAGCCAATGAGATACATTTCTTACACAGGAACAGGAAACTCTCAAGTTGGGGCCCAACAGAGGGTATTAAACTCAGGCACTCTCAGCATCTCGGCCTTTCTCTTCTTCTTCAACATCTTTGAGGCATGTGATTCGTCCTTTCCCCAAGACCTCAAACCGCTGTCCACCATTAAACTATCTTTCCAAACAGCTTGCATGCTTCCAGTAGCTTTTCCCCCACTTGGAATCAAACCCAGACTGGGTTTTTTCTTACAACAATCTAAAATATTCCCCTCCAATTTCCCCTTAACTACCCCATTATTTGTTATATCAATAGGCATATTTTTTTTTAGTTTATGTCAGGCAGATATTTTCAGGCTTTAATTCCCCCCCCCCCCCCCAGTTGCATGAAAAGCAGTGCAGTCCTCCTCTGTATCCAATACAATCCGTGAATACCTTCTAAGTAATTTTTAATTGAAAAGAATAAGTATAGCAGAAAAAATTGAAAAGGAGAACATTAAAAAAACGAAAGTAGAGAGATAAGAACGTAAAGATAGGAAGTTAAGAGAAGGGAGGAAAAAGGAAACTACCTTGCAAAGAATGGATTTATTTTTCCTTCCCAAATTATATCTAAAGACTTAGACTCCTTTCCACAGAAATCTGATATTGATGGAGTGATGATGCCATTAATTTATTTGTGTAATATAGCCAGGTGAGTCAGCAAAATATGTTGAAGGTTTTGTCAGGAATGCTAGAATCTAGAATACCACAGAATAGAGGTTCACACAAAACAAATGTAAGGGCTATTACCTTTAATCAATTTTCCAGCAAATCTATTATAAGAACAGAGGTTTTTTTTTAAAGGGAGCAGGTGTTGGCTAAAACATAAAAGTGTATAAATTTCCTGACCAAAAAAAGGTGGGGGAAAGGAAGTAAGGTTATTAGGAAATAATGGAGAATGCTTGAGAAGCAACACAATATTACTGCAAGGGGAGAAAACAGAAACTTGGGAGGCAGAGAGGTGAAGAAAATCGAAGAGACATAGCAAAACAATCTGAATCAAACATCTAATAAATCATATTTTCTTACAGGGAAAGCTTTCCAAACATGCGCAAATATATCCCTGTCAGATCATATGCTCTGCACTGTCATTGTACCCAGCAAGCCAGGTAAGTTCTTTAGCAGCAGCTACCAAATTCCTCCATCAGCATCATTACCATAGGCAAAACAGAGGGCATCCTCGGTTGAGGTTCAAAAGAGGTCCAATCAAGGAAGGCAGACAATAAAAAATATCCATTATTTGACTTAGCTGAGGAAATGGAGGAACCTGTCCAGAAACCCTATAGCAGTGGTGCTGAACCTTTTTTGGTTCACGCACCAAAAGCATGTGCTACAGCTGACCATCCCCCTCCCATCCTCCTCCTCCTTCTCGGAAAGCGGCAGGGAGACCAGCACCAGCAGCAGTTGCAGGGGGCCCATTTCCTCCCCCCGTCTTTTCTCAACAGCTGATCAGCACCCGTTCACCTAGCTACCCAGCCTGAGGCAGGGGGCGACCCAGGAAGGAGAGCGCGGGAAACATGAAGCAAATTGTCACCCTAGAGAGCAACACTGGTGAGGCTGTAAGTTGAAGACTTAACAGTTCACTTGAACCATGATGATCGTTCAAACCACTCCTACCCAGTCACATGACCATCAAGCCACACCCACAAAATAAGCCACACCTACAGTGTGGCAGTAAAAAATTTGGCTGCCCATTACTGCCTACAACTATTCCCTCCACCCCCACATGAACATCCCCACGCTGCTCCTGCACATGTGCACAATCCCCCTCCATCCCCATGCATGCACACAGGCCTCACTGAATCCTGGGATGGTGAAAAAATGCCCAATGGGCAAACTAGAAGTTTGGAAAAAGAGACATCTGGTTTACCCATCGTACTGTTTTTCACACTCTGGGGGCTTCACGGAAGCTTCTCTGAATTCCCCAGTGCGAAAATCACACACGTGAGGCGTTGCCCAATGTCAGCTCCAGCTGATTTTCAGCCTTGGGGAAGGCTGTTTCGCCCTCCAAAGGCTTCAGGAAGCCTCTGGAGAGCGAAATGGCCTTCCCCAGGGCCGAAAATCAGCTGGAGCCGACATTGGGCAATGCCTCACCTGCCCTCCAGTATGGCTGTGAGTGCCATCCATGGCATGCATGCCGTAGGTTCACCATCACTGCCTTATAGCATGCAAAGAAACCAAAGGCATATGTTCCAAGCATGAGGGTGATTAACACAGTGTCTTATGTTATGAGATAATCCTATCATCTCCGTGGCATCTGAATTGAAGAGCAACACTTTCTTTAAAGTCATCTTCTCAATCCTAGAACACCCCAAGCTTAATGCAAAGAATACGTACTTATCATCACCTTTCACATGTGTTGCATGATGATGCTTGGCTTATTTGAGTTTGTGCAGACTACTGTATATGTTAAATAAGGACAAACCTTATTTTTGCAACCCTCTTTGTTATTAATTCTAAGCAGCAGGGTTTAACGTAGTATAGGAAGCCTTCCCACACCTAGATAATGAAATATTTTGGGAACTATTAAAAGGCAGAATATATTTCCCCAAAGGAGAAATAGAGAAACATGCTCTTAGAGGCAGAAAGCAGCCCCAATTTCCTGCATAGTAAAACAGGCTCCAGAAGATGACTGAAACCTTTAGAGGTGGATATTTTGTGCCCATTAAGAAATCCAGCCTATTCACAAACAAAACAACTTCAGCCACAGCTCCCCCAGGCTGGGATTAAAATTTACATCCTTCACTCAAATTCTAAGAACAGGACATGACTTTTATGACATAATAGGATTAACCTACCACCACTAGAATTTAAAAAAAGACACTAAACTCACTACATTGCACAATTCCGTGCAGCATTTCAAAAACTACATTAAAATCCTTGCACTCATCAAGCTAATTTGTCCGCTGCCCCACAACCACATGCTGTTGCTGGTTCTGCTCATCAATAAACAGACCTTCTTTCCTAAGCAGCTAGCCTCCATTTTATTTCCAGCGCCTCTCTCTTGAGTTGAAACTGAACCAGATGGATTTTTTTTTTCTTCCAACAGTAGGCTTCATCAATTTCCCTACTCTCCATGTTATTAATTTTAAAGAGAAAGTGTCTACATTTTAACATCCACTTTTCTGGGAACAGGACAGGGGACAATTTCTGACTATCACATTTTTATTTACTGGACAATTTGGAAAAGTATTTTCCTAATCAATGCTATTGTTCTTCTCTGCTTAGAAGAAGCTCAATGAAATCAGCTCCAAGCTTATGAAACGTTAAAGATAAAAAAGAAAGATTTTTTGTTTGGCTTGCCTGGAGCAGTTGTAAAGTTAAATCTCCAGGAGTAAATTGACCTCCAAATATGTTTTGTTTCTGTTAAGCAGGCCAGAGAACAAGGCATCAATGATCCTTCACTCTTAAGTTTGACTCATGGCTTTCTTTTAATTAGAGATAAGCAATGGTTGTGCTTTCTCCAAATTTGATGGACCATGAGGTCTTTTTCTGCTGTCAATCTTCTATGTTTCTATTAAATTTTCAGCTGACTGGAGATTTGGAATAAAAAAGGATTTCTTCCCACCCATCCTTTGTATGCAAATCATCAACAGGTTTCATCTATGCAGAAGGGTGGGATGACACAGAAGTCATTATTTGTTTGATTCTATTTGGGAATTACAGACCATGATTAAGATTAGCCTGTGCAGCAGGGGTGAAATTCATTTACCTTTCCTACCGGTTCGTACATCTTCAGCAGATGCTGAAAGTCATCCTAAAAAAGGGACAACATGATGCTCGTGTGGGTGGGCAGGGCTTCACGCAGTTTTTTAAATTTTTTAATTTATTTTATTTATTAATTAGATTTGTATGCCGCCCCTCTCTGAAGACTCGGCCCTACTGTATCATGCAAGCTAGATAGAGCCATATGAATTTCACTCATACTGTCCAGCTTTCTTTCACTCCTTTGAGAAAAATGAGTCATGGTTAACTTGTTGTAGGTCAGGCCTCAAATTGTACCCCTTGAAAAAATAGGGTTAGCACTGGTCATAGTTCCTGGTCTCCATTTTACTCCTCCTAGGAGTAAGGATGTTGAACATTTTCATTCTAGCCTCCTAAAACGGCTACAGGTGCTTTGATGCTTTTTCATTAAAGCCCAGCACCTTTTAAAAATGTACTGAAACTCCAAGCAGCTGAAATTAATTGGTTTGCCTTCAAAAATTTGAATTGCAAATTCAGAATGAAAGATGCCCTCTTCAAATCTCAAATCTTCAATTTAATTTGAATTAGGGCTGATTTGTTGAAGCTTTGAGAGAAGAATATTAAAATTTCCTGTACGAATATAACAGTTGTCTTACCCAATGTACAAATGGCTGGAAAGTCACAAGAATATCTGGGAACACCTGAAGATGAGATTGTGTAACAGTATGACATGATAGTATGCAAATAGTTGGTAAAGCATATGAAAGTAATAGCAGAAGTGTGTTTTTAAACATGATTTAGATAATGGTAGGATTAGTGCTTTAGCTTCTGATGGGGAATAAGAAATGTTGGTATATATAATACAGTGGTACCTTAAGATACGAACTTAATTGGTGCTGGGAGGAGGTTCGTAAGGTGAAAAGTTCGTAAGACGAAACATTGTTTCCCATAGGAATCAATGGAAAAGCAATTAATGCGTGCAAGCCCAAAACTCAGAAACCGGGAAGCCAGCCGCCACCACCAAAGGAGGCTTGAGCCTCCCTTTGCCCCACGCTGCTTCGCCCTGCCTGTTGTCCTGGGTGAAGTGCTGGGGGGAGGGAGTCAGGAAGGTCCTCCTGCATTTCACTTTCCCTCCCAGGCAAAAAGATGCCGGCATTCTGGGATGATGGGGCCGGACTTCCCAGGCGGAAGGCGTGCCCCTCTCCCCGGCATCTTTTTGCCTGGGAGGGAAGGTGAAATGCCGCTCGTAGCAGCTGCTTCCGCGTTCGGCTTCAGGAGACAGCTGGGAAGCGGCGCGGCTGTTTTAAAAGGTCGCAGCCGGCCTGGGGGGCTTTCCAGCACCCCCCCAAACCCGGGTTCGGGGTTCGGGGGGTGCTGGGAAGCCCCCCAGGCTGGCTGCGACCTTTTAAAACAGCCGCACCGCTTCCCAGCTGTCTCCTGAAGCCAAACTCCAAAGCCGAACTTCTGTGTTCGGCTTCAGGAGACAGCTGGGAAGCGGCGCAGCTGTTTTAAAAGGTCGCAGCCCGGCTGGGGGGCTTTCCAGCACCCCCCGAACCCCGAACCCGGGTTTGGGGGGTGCTGGGAAGCCCCCCAGGACAGCTGCGACCTTTTAAAACAGCCGCGCCGCTTCCCAGCTGTCTCCTGAAGCCGAACGCCAAAGCCGAACTTCCGCGTTCGGCTTCAGGAGACAGCTGGGAAGCGGCGCGGCTGTTTTAAAAGGTGACAGCCGGGCTGGGGGGCTTCCCAGCAACTTCCCGAACCGAACCCAGGGTTCAGAAAAATTTTGCCCCTTCTTACGAACTTTGTTCGAGTTACGAACCGGCGTTCGGGAGGCTTCTGGGAAGCCCCGCCGCCCGGCTGTCACCTTTTAAAACAGCCGCGCAGCTTCCCAGCAGTCTCTGAACGCCGGTTCGTAACTCGAAAAAAGTTTGTAAGAAGAGGTAAAATTTTTCTGAACTCCGGGTTCGTATCACGAGTTGTTCGTACGACGAGGGGTTCGTATCTTGAGGTACCACTGTATTAAGCCTCTGATTTTTGTTTTATTACTATAGTAGTAATATGTTTTCTCTAAATTTAATATAAGATCTTTGATTTTTATTTTTTCCCAGTTAATGATAGCTGAAGCTTAATTTGATTGTTGTAATCCTTGTACACAAAGGGACCAGAATTAAAATTACACAGGCCACAAATGCTTACATTGTTTTAAAATTTAATCTTTATTTTTATAAGTAGGTGAAAGTGGCAAAGATATGTACTTGATATTGCCAGACCCAATCTGGGTCAGTCACCTGGACTAGAGCTTTAATCTCCTGAGCTTTTAGACTTTTGGTGGAGCCCACCTTCAGAGAACCTCTATCACAGTGATGGTTAACCTTTTCAGCACCAAAACTGGAGTGTGTGCTGGAGTGCCAGAACCCAGAAGAGAGCAGCTGGCCAGTGCACATGTGTACATGTCATGCACATGTGTCATGTGCATGCACATTGGACAGCTCCTCTCTTCTGGTTTCCAGCAGCTGCATGCGAGAACCTGAAAATGAGCAGCTGGCTGGCATGCATGTGCACAATGGAACCCGGAAGAGCAGCTGACAATGGCACACATGCCTCTAGAGAGGACTTTGTGTGCCACAGGTTAGCCATCACAGCTCTATCAGAATGTATATACCTGATATTCCTTCCTCCTCCTGTTTGTCCTAAAGTAACAATGCTGCGAGGCCCAAAGTTATCCAGTCATCTTTCTTGCCTAAATTAGGATTAGAACTCAGGTTCCTGGTTTCTAGGCCAATGTCTTAAACATTAACTTATCTGGGATCCATCCCTATCAATTTGTCTTTTTAAGATTATATTTCACTTTGACGTTTTAACATTATTGATGATTATAGTTTATAAGTTTATATTATTTTAAATTATATTTAATCATTTATATTACTTTAGATTATAAGAAAAAAGTAGAAAAATACAATTAAAAAAATATGGGGCATTTTTTCTAGTAATAATAATAATTATTGGGTTTTTTTTAATCCTACCATTTTCATATATAGCTTAAGGCAGTGAGCATACTAATGCTCCTTCCTCCTCTTGTTTTCTCCACAACAACCTTATGAATAAGTTGGGGTGAGAGTGAGTGACTAGCCCAATGTCACCCAGCCAGCCTTCATGCCTAAGGCAGAACTAGAATTCACAGTCTCCTGGTTTCTAGCCAAGTGTCTTCCTTACTAGACCAAACTGTTTTCCTTTACTCCCTTCTGGCTTTCACCCTCATCTGATTCTGCCAAATGTTAAAAGAGATGAAGGCACTTTAATCTTTCACATTATTACTTACCAGCTGGCCTTCAGAAGTTGTGGGTGCTTCATCACTGGAGGTTTTTAAAAAGAGACTGGACAGCCACCTGTCTTATATGGCATAGGACCCTGATGGCAAAACTATGGCACACGTGCCACAGTTGACACATGGAGCCATATCTGCTGGCATGCAAGCCAATGCCTTAGCTCAGTTCCAGTGTGAAGAGGCTCTTGTGTGACTGGTGTGTAATACCTGATTCACACTTTCCCCTTTCCAAAATAAGTTCTTCCTCTTGGACCAAAGTCCTCTGCTTATTTGAGTTATCATTATCACAAGTCCTTGATCCTCCTCAATCCACAGCTAACATTGGAACACCATCTTTCGGTTGTGGCAAGGAGGGCGTTTGCCCAGTTTTGCCTGGTGCACCAGTTGCAGCCCTATTTGGACAGGGAGTCATTGCTCACAGTTGCTCATGCCCTCATCAGCTCGAGGTTTGATTACTGCAATGCTCTCTACATGGGGCTACCTTTGAAAAGTGTTCGGAAACTTCAGATCGTGCAGAATGCGGCCGCGAGAGCCATTGTGGGACTTTCCAGATTCACCCACATTTCTACAACACTCCGTAGCCTGCACTGGCTGCCAATCAGTTTCTGGTCACAATTCAAAGTGTTGGTTATGACCTTTAAAGCCCCACATGGCATTGGACCAGAGTACCTCCGAAACCACCTGCTACCGCACGAATCCCAGCGACCGATAAGGTCCCACAGAGTTGGCCTTCTCCGGGTCCCGTCGACTAAACAATGTCGTTTGGCAGGCCCCAGGGGAAGAGCCTTCTCTGTGGCGGCCCCGGGCCCTCTGGAATCAACTCCCCCCAGAGATTAAAACTGCCCCCACTCTCCTTGTCTTTCGTAAATTACTCAAGACCCACCTATACTGCCAGGCATGGGGGAACTGAGACACCTCCCTCAGGCTTTGATATTTTATGTTTGGTATGTATGTGTTGTTTGGTTTTAAATGATGGGATTTTATATGTTTTTTCTCTTTTAATATTAGATTTGTTCCACTGTAACATTGTTTTTATTATTGTTGTGAGCCGCCCTAAGTCTTCGGAGAGGGGCGGCATACAAATCTAATAAATTATTATTATTATTATTATTATTATTATTATTATTATTATTATTAACTACCTTGACCTGTCATTTTAGTGTCCCTGTTAAGATCAGCAAGGGCACTATATCTGCTATGCTGGGACACAGCAAAGGCTTTGTATTTATGTTTCACAGCTCTCACCCTGTCAGATCCCACAGTTGTCCATACTTCCCTTCTTCTGCAGGGTCTTTGCGGTAGAGGGGGCTGATAGTGGGACAGCTCAATAGAGCAGAATGGCTGAATTGGGTATCTAATGTCTGCTTGCAGAGCACAGATTAAGGATTCTAGATAGGTAATATGTCCACGTAGACTAATAATTTGTTTACAAAGAGGACAGTATCCAAATTTGAAAAGAATACTTCGAAACACAGCTGCAAAACAAGTATTACATTGAACTAAGCCAATCATTTTGAAATAAAATAATATCACAATCTCAAGTGCACTAACCCTGAATGTATTTTTTATTTATTTCTCTCCGAAGACTCGGGGCGGCTCACAACAGTAATAAAAACAATATAGCAGTGGAACAAATCTAATACTAAATACTAAAAAACATATAAAACCCTATCATTATTTTTTTTTAAAAAAAAAAGTTACATGATTTCCATATCGTTAGGCATGCGGGCCGCTACCTTTCCTCTAGTTCTTTCACTCAGATTCCCAACTTCCAGCCAGTAACTCCACCCCTAGCTTCTGTGAGTTCAAACAGCCAGTAACTCCACCCCCAGCTTCTGTGAGTTTAAACAGCCAATAACTCCATCCCCAGCTTCTGTGAGTTCAAACAGCCAGTAACTCCACCCCCAGCTTCTGTGAATTTAAACAGCCAGTAACTCCACCCCCAGCTTCTGTGAGTTTAAACAGCCAGTAACTCCACCCCCAGCTTCTGTGAGTTCAAACAGCCAGTAACTCCACCCCCAGCTTCTGTGAGTTCAAACAGCCAGTAACTCCACCCCCAGCTTCTGTGAGTTTAAACAGCCAGTAACTCCAGCCCCAGCTTCTGTGAGTTCAAACAGCCAGTAACTCCACCCCTAGCTTCTGTGAGTTTAAACAGCCAGTAACTCCACCCCCAGCTTCTGTGAGTTCAAACAGCCAGTAACTCCACCCCCAGCTTCTGTGAGTTTAAACAGCCAGTAACTCCACCCCCAGCTTCTGTGAGTTGAAACAGCCAGTAACTCCACCCCCAGCTTCTGTGAGTTCAAACAGCCAGTAACTCCACCCCCAGCTTCTGTGAGTTGAAACAGCCAGTAACTCCACCCCCAGCTTCTGTGAGTTCAAACAGCCAGTAACTCCACCCCCAGCTTCTGTGAGTTTAAACAGCCAGTAACTCCACCCCCAGCTTCTGTGAGTTTAAACAGCCAGTAACTCCACCCCCAGCTTCTGTGAGTTCAAACAGCCAGTAACTCCACCCCAGCTTCTGTGAGTTCAAACAGCCAGTAACTCCACCCCCAGCTTCTGTGAGTTTAAACAGCCAGTAACTCCATCCCCAGCTTCTGTGAGTTCAAACAGCCAGTAACTCCACCCCCAGCTTCTGTGAGTTGAAACAGCCAGTAACTCCACCCCCAGCTTCTGTGAGTTCAAACAGCCAGTAACTCCACCCCCAGCTTCTGTGAGTTGAAACAGCCAGTAACTCCACCCCCAGCTTCTGTGAGTTCAAACAGCCAGTAACTCCACCCCCAGCTTCTGTGAGTTTAAACAGCCAGTAACTCCACCCCCAGCTTCTGTGAGTTTAAACAGCCAGTAACTCCACCCCCAGCTTCTGTGAGTTCAAACAGCCAGTAACTCCACCCCCAGCTTCTGTGAGTTCAAACAGCCAGTAACTCCACCCCCAGCTTCTGTGAGTTTAAACAGCCAGTAACTCCATCCCCAGCTTCTGTGAGTTCAAACAGCCAGTAACTCCACCCCTAGCTTCTGTGAGTTTAAACTGTAATGGAGTAAGGCTTTTTCCTACCTTTCTCCTGGTTCTCTCACTCAGACTTCCAGCTTCCAGCCAGTAACTCCACCCCAAGTTTCTGTGAGTTTAAACAGCCAGTAACTCCAACCACAGCCAGTAACTCCATCCCCAGCTTCAGAATCATTGAATCAGACTGAGTCTTCAAGCAGCTTAAATTGAATCAGTTGTCCATCAAATCTTAAATCACAGGCTTACACATAAAGTCATTCTCTCTGAAAACCACAGATAATTTTTCCTCAGGAGTGATCTGCTGAGACTTTGAGAGATAATTCTATTTCTTTCCTCCTCAGATTTCAAATGACGAGATTGTTCACCTCCAACAGAAATAGATGGAAAAACCAATGATCCTTGATGACTGTCTTAAAGCATGGTTCTTATGTGGAGAAACAGGATGTTGATATTGAAGTCACTGCTGATTGGGGGAAAATGACCAAGAGTTAAGATAAGACTTCAGAGGAAAATATTAATGTCTCCTTTCTGTATAAATAATGTGACTGTTAGATTTCCTGACTTGGTGAATCACTGTTAGTTGAGAGAAAAGTTAGAAGGACGTCATATCAAGCATATCGGACTCTCTGGAACCAGCTCCCCCCAGAGATTAGAACTGCCCACACCCTCCTTGCCTTTCGTAAGCTCCTTAAAACCCACCTCTGCCATCAGGCATGGGGGAATTGAGATATCTCCCCCGGGCCTATACAGTTTATACATGGTATGTTTGTATGTATGTCTGCTTAATAATGGGGTTTTTAAAATATTTTAAATTGTAAATTATTAGATTTGTTATGAACTGTTTTATTGTGTTGTGAGCTGCCCCGAGTCTACGGAGAGGGGCGGCATACAAATCTAATTAATAATAATAATAATAATAATAATAATAATAATAATAATAATAATAATAATAATATCACTAGCATATCAAAGCCCAGCCCCTCATGGGGTTGTTGTGCTTATTCTAGAAATAGTAGATTATGGCTCATTTACACCAGGCCTCAAACATTTCTTATAACTTTTTTGTGAAAATAATAGTCTAATTCATTCCCTATCAATATCTATCTGTATGGTCACTATTACTTGAAAGGTTACTGGAAAAGTAACCCTGTAGGATCTGCAGAAAACAGCATGAAACAAATAGTCTTGCTTTTATATAGTTATGAAGCCGCCTCTTCTGGGTTTTCTTTTTAACCATTGAATTAATTGTTTTGGCATCATTAGTCTGATATATGTAAATATATCTTTTATTATACAGTAATTTTGCAAGAAGCTGCTGGTTGATTCTATATGAATAGATGGCAGTATGATATCTTATGCAGCATGAAAAACTGCTTGAAAATTTGTGTAATACATTGACCTCAGGGTTTCATTGATCTACCATAAATAAATGGGCAGGTACATGAGCCTATAATACTTGTACTTTGACTTATTGTGTATCCCATTCTGTATAAGTACCAATCAGGGAATTGCAGTTAGCAAATCACATTAGCTAGCAATGGGATGTCAACATTAACATGGCTTTGGATTTTAATCTCTCTCTTAACTCTCAGCTTCTTTAATGGCCAGCTACCAATCTTTCCATAGGTTTGATAGCTCTTTGCCCCCTTTAAGGCTATAAGCAGACATCTCTTCTTCCCATAGCCCATTCCTTATCTATAAGTGAACCTGGATGGATGGGTGGGTGGGTGGGTGGATAGAATAATTTTATTGTTATTTTGAATATACAGTACACCGATCGGCATACATTAAAATGAAATTTCATTGCATGCAGTTCTCAAAGGGGCGCCACTTCCAATATTCACACATAAACATGAAAAAATAAAGACAAAATTATGCACATATCCACACATATGTGACAAAGAGAAACAACACAGTTTAGTTCAGATGTATACATGTACATGGCAAGAAAAACAAATCTTGCGAGTTTACCAGACAGACGACATAGGGAACAAAGCTCTTACAGAATCTGGTGGTCCTGCTAGAAATGCTTCAAAACCTTCTCCCAGAGGGGAGGAACAGAAGCAGACTGTAAACCTGTAAGACAATAATGGCGAAACTTTTTCGGCTTGGGTGCCAAAAGGGTTTGCACATTCGCGATAGCATGCAGGTGCGTGCCCAAACCCATAATGCAATGTCCTGTGCATGCATACAATCCCCTCCCGCTGCCCCCCATGCATGTGCACAGGTCTTATTTATTTATTTATTTTATTTATTTATTAGATGTGTATGCCGCCCCTCTCCATAGACTTGGGGCGGCTAACAACAGTAATAAAACAACATATAACAAATCTAATATTTAAAATAACTAAAAACCCTTATTAAAAACCAAACATACACACAAACATACCATGCATAAATTGTATAGGCCTGGGGGGAAGGAATATCTCAGTTCCCCCATGCCTGACGGCAGAGGTGGGTTTTAAGGAGAAGGCGGTCCCATAGGTATTCTGGTCCGATGCCATGAAGGGCTTTATTGGACATAACCAACACTTTGAATTGTGACCGGAAACTTATGAAGCGTCTGGACTGTTTTTTGTTCTTCCCAGGGTCCAAGACAGCCTCCTGAAGCCTGGGGATGGCGAAAAATGGCCCAACAGGCCAGCTGGAAGTTCAGAAATGAAACAAAGTGGAGCTGCCTTACTGTTTATCTTCAGATAGTTGCAATGAGGCCTCGCACACCTCAGCCCATTTCTTCTGCAGCCCGGAAAGCTTATCGGCTAGAGAGGCCTTCAGGAAAGTCTTCCTGACTGCGCAGAAGAAATGGGCCGAAATATGAGAGGCTTGGCTGCAGCTGTCCAAAGCAGACGTTCCTGAAGATCTCTGACAATAAAAAGGAGGCTGAATCTGAGCGCACAAATGAACTTCCGGTTGCCCTGTTTTTTCGCCATGGTGAGGGTGACAATGGCCGAAAAGAAGGCCAAAAATCAGCTAGCCAGCGAGTGCAGGTGCATTGGAGCTGACATAGGGCAATGCCTTGTGTGCCCTTAGATATGGCTCCGTGTGCCACCTATGGCACATGTGCCATAGATTTGCCATTACTGCTCTAAGACATCAACTTTTGAAACCTGGTGTCATCAAAAAGACCATAAATGTTGACCAAAATTTACTAAAACATTTAAAAATATTTTAACCTTGATCCAATTAACCAACTTCATTGGGTTTTTTCCCCTATGAAAATCTTAATTTTAATTCATGCAAATGTTGTTCTGGGATTTGGTCTCTCTTCAGTTCTTCTTAATCCTATTTTGTAGACTTCTTTTAGACATTAACAAGTGTCTTTTGTAAAGCCAATAAAAATTTCTTATCCAGGTCACTCTCTTGGTTTTTCATTTGTATTTTCCCTTTCAGTTTTAAAACTTCAGGCAGCTTCTTTTGTACATCCAATAGACTCCTTATCTGGGTCATTCTCTTAGCTGTCACTTGTTCCACTATAAATGCCTTCCCTGTCTTGTAATCCACACTTATTTTTATCTAAAATTTCTGCTTTAACTATTGCTGCATCCAGCCAGATTTGTTTCACATCATTTTTCATTAACTTCTTTAGTTTATGCTTAAAAGCATTATTGATATTGTGGCTACTAATTTCTTCTAGATCTTTTGTTAATATTTCAAATGTTTGACAGGTAGTCTTCAACTCATGAAGACAATTGGCACCTGGTTTTCCATCACTAAGCAATGCAGTTAAAAAGTGCAATGCCATAATTGGTAACATCGTCTAGAGATGGCAGTCCCTGCGATCCCAGTTGCTGTCATTTAGCAAAGGTCATGAGACAGGAAGTGAAGCACCTCTCACAAGGTCTTGCCAGTTTCCAACAACCAAGGTCAATGGGGAAGCTGGCAGGAAGTTGCAAGTTCCAGACAGCTCGCAAGAGGTTGACAGCACATTAAGGCTAGCGGTAGCTGCTGCTGAGTGGCCGAGGGTGCATGAATGTGGGTGTGTGATGGGGAGGTGTGGTGTGAATGTGGCAGGACTTGGCTGCTGCTGAGTGGGGGAGCAGAGAGTGTGTGGGTGATCAGTGAGGGTTCATGAATGGAAATTTCTTTTTTTTCCCCCGATATAAGATTTTTTATTTTTCTCCACCATGAAATAAAATATATAGTTATAAACACAACAACAATGCTTAAAATTAATCATGCAAACTTTTCTTTTCTCATTACTAGCTCAATGGAGGGTCTTATCTCTCCCCGTGTAAAATTTTCTGTTAATTTTATACATTATTAGCAATTCTTAAAATTCTAAATTAAAATTTTTCCCTCATCATCTTACTACAAAAGGTTACAACAATGAAAAGAATAATAAAATCTCTTTTATCTAAAATTTAATCTTATATCATATAGCTAATTAAAAATTATCTCTCTATATATATGTATCTTTAATAAAAGAAACTATTCATATCACCTACATCGTAAAATAAAGTTCTATATGTTTAAGTCTAAACAATAAGTAAATTTTGTGTTATATCATTATATAGTGCTACTTCCATTTCTTATCTCTGCCATCTGGCTTGCAAAGCTTAAATCAAATTCTCTTGTTTCAATTTTTCAAAAATTAACCAATTACTAATACATACACAATATATCTCTTAATTTTCTATCCAATCATAAAACTTTCCCCAAATTTTATAATAATCCAAGTCTAGTTTATCTTTAAGTTTCAAATGGAAATTTCGAATGTGGGAAGTTCGCAAATCATGATCCTGCAACTGCTATAACTGTCGTAAGTGTGTGTCTGTTGCCAAGCACCAAAAAATTCAGGGGCCAATCATAACCACCATTTGTTTAGTGATATAATAATGTTGAAAGGTCACTGAACAAGCAGCCATTAACTGAGGACTACCTTGATAATTTACCAGTGGTGGCAATGACGGGCTGCAAAAATTTTTACTACCACACTGTGGATGTGGCCATGTGACTAGGTGGGAATGGCTTGGGGATCATGTGACCGGGGTGGATTAAAGGTTATGTGACTGGCTTAAAGATGGCTAACTTGATGTCACTCAAGTCAAGGGTTTGGGTTAGGGTGCCTGGCCTCTCCTCGCCTCAAAGAGATATAATTTCTCTATCTATTTACTATTACTGGACATCCAAAATATACTATTTAATTCTATGTATATATGCCATATGTGTATATACATATTACACACAGGCACACAAAAATATACATTATCTACTATATAAATTGTATGTGTATACACACACACACATGCATACACAGCTCTTCTAAAATTATACATATTCAACCTCATTTATTGTGATAGGAAAAACATATCCAGAGTCCAGAAGGGGGGAAAAAAATTCAAAATTTTTCTACCAGTTCTGCATACCTGACAAACTTTTTTCTACCAATTCTGTGTACCTGACCGTACCTATGGGAGCTCATCCTTGAGAGGTGGGCTTCAACTACCGTATGTTTTGGAGTATATTTGTCACGATCAAGTCCATGTATTATTTTTGCTTCCCATTTTTTAGTTGTACTCATGATGACCTTTGTAATATTTCCTTTCCTATGCCTGAAAAGTAGGATGCCATACCAGAATAAAAATTTCGAACTAATTTTGTTAAAAATGACTTCTTAAAATAACTCTGAATGAAAATATATGAAACAGCTTGGTGGTTGTTTTTTTCTTAAAGTCAAAAGCAGAGATGCAGAGACTCTTGGTTGTCATCCAAGATCCTTCCTAAAAATAAACTACTTGTCTGGCCCACAAAATTTTTCAAAGAGGAGGGATGGGAAGGAGAGGAGTGAAAAAACAGAGACAAAATGCATCAAATCAACCCTGTATAGCATAATCTAATCGGCTAATGGGTTGAGTAAGCAAAGCCATTCAAGTAAAATTAATTTCACTGCTCAGCTACGATTACTGTAGCAAAGTATTTAACTGCTTGCATTTAATACTGGAATCTTACACAATGCTGGTTTTGGTGACAAAGTTATAACATTTACAGCAATTGGTGCCCAGGTTATTTCTTATTTAACCTTTGTGAGAAGCTAATATGGAGGGCAGAGTTGGGTTGTTTCACGAGAACATTACTACTTGGTTTAGAATATCAAAACTGCTCCTAGGGCTGCTTTTATGATGTACAGAAGGGAGTTTCTAGCAGGAGAAAGAGAATAATTCAGCATGTGATTGACTAGTTTTAATCATTTGACTGATTCCCCCCTCCCCGGACAGATTGTTGTTTGGAAATTACACAGGATTGGGCAGTAATTTGTTTTGTCCCATCAAATGTGTCAAGATGAATGTAATAACATTTTCAGTTTTTGGAACTGGTTAGAGTCACGGAAGCCTTGGGCACTTTCGCAGAGGAAGGAATGCTATAATAAAAGTAGTGTATAAAAGACTGTTCTACCTATGAACTTGTAATGTTACAGAAAAAGTGTAGCTTTTTATCGGTGGTGAGCAGGGGTGAAGTCCAGCAGGTTCTGGAGAACAGTAGCGGAAATTGTGAGCAGTTTAGAAGAAATTTTGAGTAGTTCGGAGAACCAGCAAATACCACCTCTGGCTGACCCCAGAGTGGGGTGGGAATGAAGATTTTGCAGTATCTTTCCCTTGCCATGCCCACCAAGCCATGCCCACCAAGCCCCATCACACCTACCAAGCCACACCCACAGAACAGATTGTAAAAAAAAATATTGGTGAGTATAAAGAAACAGAGTTCTGCCTTACATCTAATTAGATCCCTAGTCTGCCTTATTTAATATTGTTTAATTCATTGATTAATATATATTTGACAGTTTTAGGTTTTAGACTCCTACAAGCCAAGAGCTGAATCCACAATTTTTTGCATGCAAACTGTATATTCTACCTCTGAGATCCCTTTACAGGGAAATTGGATGTAGTTAACAAAGAGTGAGAAATCTGTCTATTCAGATTTCAGTGTAGAGAGATAATGGGAATTTTAGTTGAAGGAAGATAAGGCGCACAGATTCTTTACTCCTGCAGTACAATTTCCCTTTGTATTTCTAGCAGCTGAGACAGGGAGAGCACAAAGCAAAATATTGCTCCTTTTCAATCCCAACCTAAGATTATTATTCAATTCTTATTTTAGACCTCAGGAAATAACTTCTATTGAATAAAAGAGAGAAAAATAACTTCCTTGAGACAAAAAGTGGCATCGGAAAGCTATGATTCCCAGGCCTACCTCAGCCAAACCATGGTACATAATAAAATAATTGATTACATTTTTAGCAACCTATGTTTTACAAAATAAGAATTGAACAGGAAATCTTGCCACACCTTCAGGTTTATTGTTGAAGAAGACAAGGAGTTAAAGCTTCAAAAATGTACAGCTGAGGACAGTCTTATTTTAAATGCCAGGATCACAGTATAAATTGGATATGACAAATAAGTCAACTTTAGAACTTGTGTACATCCCATTCCTTTGCTCTGCATTAATCAAGAGGTATTTCAAGGCCACAATGGAAAATCAGTTCAGAGTATGTGGGTTGTTTATTCTCTTTTTTATCTCTACCTACACCCGTTTACTAGATTCATTTTTCATATAGTTCTATTTCTATTCCTTATTATTGTATCTTGATTCTTTAAAAGATTAACACACCCTTTTAAGTACACACACACACACACACATATATATATTCACAGATCTAATTTAAAACACACATCTAATTTAAGTGTATAAAATCCTGCATGGGATAGAAAAGGTAGATAGAGAAAAATTCTTTTCTCTATCACACAATACTAAGACAAGGGGGCACTCCCTAAAGCTCATAGGTAAGAAAGCGAGGACAAATCAAGGGAAATATTTATTCACCCAGAGGGTCATTGGTTTATGGAATTCACTTCCAGAAGAGGTCGTGACAGCTGTCAAACTTGATAGCTTCAAGGCAGGATTAGACAGATTCATGGATGCCAAGCATATAGATGGTTATTGAAATGGATGTCCAAGTGCCGCCTCTATGTTGGTTGAGGCAGGCAGGATTCCCTTGAGTACCACTTGTTGGGGGTCAAGAGAAAGTGAGGGTCTTGCCTTCTCTTTCTGCTCAAGATCCCCATGGACAATTGGTGGGCCACTGTGTGACACAGAATGCTGGACTCGATGGGCTTTGGCCTGACTCAGCATGGCTCTTCTTATGTTCTTATGTTCTAAAAAGAGCATATTTATATTTATTGTGAGAAATATCAGAGGACTCTCCATTATGGGGTCCAAAGGACCAAAATGTATTGGTGCGACTGCAGTCAAAATCTTTCCTTTGGGTGCCAGCATTGTACAGGCATACGAAAGAAGTAGGGGTTGGATCTTCAGTTATACTAACCATCTTGGCCTCCTCCGTCTGAATGCAGCTGGGAAATATGGCAGAGATTTTGTTTCGGGAAACCCTATGGCATGCGAGAACAATGCGAGAATGGATTTATGTGAATGAAAAACAATTATTCAACAGCTCAAACTGTTTTGTTTCCCTGGTCTCCTAATAACTGAGCATTTGGAGGTTGATGTATTTATGGAATATTCAGACCCACATTCTTTATTTGATCTTTGAGCAGACGTTTCCAATATTAAACACTGACTTTTATTGGTATTTGGAGTCTTCATTATTTATTTACATTTGCAAAAGCCTGTTCTGCCCATTGATCTTATATCACAGTTATTTATTTAATGGTGTTTCCAGGCTGTTCTCCATTCCCAGAGGGCTCTGAATGGTGTACAAGAGTAAGTTAAACTCAGTACAATAATTGAGCAACAAGAAGAAAACAGTGTGCACCTGATCATCGTAGGCAAGTGACGGCGAACCTATGGCACGCATGTCACAGGTGGCACACAGAGCCATATCTGCCGGCACACAAGCCATTGCCCTAGCTCAGTTCCAGCATACATGTGTGCACTGGTCAGTTGATTTTCAGCTCACATGCAGACTGTGGGAGGAAAGCCGCTGGAGCCTAAGTAGAGTGAAAATTGGGCCTACCAGGTCCACCAGAAGTTGGGAAATAGGCCATTTCCAGCCTCCAGAGGCCTTCCGGGGGGAGGCCATTTTCGCCCTCCCCAGGCATTGAATTATGGGTGTGGGCATTCATGCATGCACTATAGCATGTACACACATGCTTTTGGCACCTGAGTGAGGGGAAAAAAGTTCGCCATCACTGCCTTTGGCTAAAGCTTTGTTGAAAAAGTCTTGGTGGTCTTGACATTTTATTGGTAGTTAATGTGATCTGCTAACAGATTGAATATAACTGACCTATTCAGAACTTGATATACACTAAGCAAAAAGAACATGTTTAATGCTCATGTACCTGCCCATTTTTTTTTACACTGAGCAAAGGAGAGCCCTGAGGTCAATGTGTCATAAAATTATGGAAATAGTTTTGCATGATGCACAAGAAAGATTTTAATCTTCTACCTGCTTGTACAACTAGTGCCTTCTTGCAGAAGCTATTCGACAGTAAAAACCATTAAAATTAAACTACTAGACTTAATATCCCAAGACATCTAAGTCAGAAAACAAACTGAACAGGTAATCTTAAATAAATAAAATAAATAAAAACAAAACCGCTTTCCAACCCTTTTCTCCAAATCCAATAGGGTTACTTTCCCAATGATTTTTAACAGTGGTCTATCTCACAGATATTGGCACCTGTCTTACAAAAGGTGAATCAGAGTATTACCTTTATAAAAAGTTTACAACAAAAATCTACTATTTTTAGAATAAGCAAAACAACCCCATCAGGTGCTTGGCTTGGTATGCAAATGAAGATAACCTTTTAAAGCTACTGTATTTCAACTAACTGTGCTTCAGCATTAGCAAAGTCAGGAAATACACCTGGTCTGCACCTGTTCATCTTAGACTACTACAGCCATTTTGAAGAGGAAGGATTTCCTGTTGCTAATGAGAATCAAGGAATGTAAGAACTGTACACATGTCAGGAGACAGAATATTCCACAAAATGGAGATTAACAGTGAGAAAATTTGCTTTGTGGTCCAACTCCCATGAACCTCCCAATGAGAAGGGAGTCTCAATAGACTCTCTAAATGATTGGAGCAGATGGCCAGATTTAGACATCCTGGATATAACTCAGTGGTGTTCTAAATAAAGCTTTAAAAGAGATGAACAGCACTTTGAACTGAGCTCAGAAGCTACTGAAAACCAAGAGCAGTGACTTTAATGTCGATATTATTGCACGGGTAAGATTCTGTACCAACTGTAACTTTTGGGTTATCTCCAAAGGTATCCTCTCATAGAACTTCTTACAATAATCTAGCCATGTAGTAATGAGATGGTAGTTATCTTCAGGACATTGTAGATCAGGTAGTATTGTAATTGGCATACCAGCCAGAGCTGATCATGGCACCCACCATCCAGAAGACACTCACATCATGATCTACCATTTTCAAGGAAATTATAACCACAAGATACCAGGTTACAGTGGAACTGGTTTACAATTGGTTTTATTCCACTCAGATCCTTCATGACTTCAAGACTTCCTTGGCTTGACCGGAGTGCTATGTGCTATGTATCATCAACATATTGAATACCCCTCACCCAGAATCTCTGGATGACATGTCATATAAAAGTTGGATAATGTAAAAAAGACCACAAAGCCCTGAGGAACATCAAATTGAAAAACCACAGACAAGTGGTTTCCCTCCCCAAACAACTAGAACCAACCACTTAAATAGGAGCAGAAGTAAAATGGAACATCCAAGCCCCAATCCAGGATATCATGGTCGATGGGATTGAAGGCTGCTTAAAAGTCCTGTATGAATGTAAGAAGCTCCAGTTGAAGGTAGGAATGCCATTTGTCTCAGGCCTGAATTCTGACTGGAAGGGATTCCTGTATTTCCTCAAGGATCCTTTGATCAGGTTTTCCATTATTTTCTCAATAGCTTTCCCTAGAAAGGAAAGTTGGAGGCTGAATTAATGTGACTAAAGAGATTGGACAAGGAGGGCTTCTTCAAAAGAAAGCACACCTTGAATAGTTTCAAAGGTAATGACGTAAAACTCTCATTTCAATAAACATTGTTTCTTTTAGGACCAAATCCTATGAAAACAAAATAATATTCCTTTCAATGTGTCATCCAGCTAACTCCAAACTAAAGTAGGAAATGAAGGCTGCCTGGAAGCTCACAGTCACTCAGTTGACTTTCATGGCTAAATTTGGACTATAATCTGCAGTCTTCTGGTTTCTAGCCTGGTACCTTAATATCTAGGTCAAACTGGCTTGTGAGTTAGTGTGGGACTGATTTGAACTGAGAATCCCCACTTTGAAGGGGAAAAAAAGATTTCTATGGCCGAATAATATTTCCAATAGATACTGTTTCTTCTTCTCTATAAAATCGTGCTGGTAGGGTGATTATTATCTAAGAAAGAATTAGGGAATTTTCTTAATATCTCATGTTTCCGATCCAGTTAAATGTTTAGTCTTTAAGTAATTTAAAAGTAAAGGTGCAATATGTAGTTTGATATGCAATATGCAATTTGTAGTTTATTCTGTAATAAAAATAGAATGGATTTTCTTTTTATCTAGAATCCACTAAGAGGATGATCAGCCAACATTGATCATAGTAGCACTATAGCTTTAAAAGTGGCAGTTACTTCCATAGTATATATGCTTTAATGGGCAGAGAAAGCGTAATAACTTTGGAAGCTTAATCTCTTTTGAGTGTTACTAAATCAACGAAGAATTTGCCCTTTTCAATGGACACAAATAAACCACCATAGTAATGACTTTGCCTTCACCTGCCTCAATCACATCCAATTCTCATAAACTGTCTGGACAAATCCCAGCCATTTTCTTGGCAAGGCTTTTGAGAAGTGATTTTCTAGCCTGATGTCTTCACCATTATACCTAACTGTACCCTATCTCCTCAAATTTGCCTGTCCATATACCTGATAGGTGTGCTTAGTTATTCAGTGGCCTATTCCAGGAGGGAAAAAAGTATAAGAGTTTAAACATTGGAAATGCCACCTTGGTTCACGACCTTGGCAATCTCATAAGTTTTATTTGGAAAATGGTCCCATATTTCATAGTGCAACTTGTTACAAATCGTTTTTGCAAAGATCTCCTGTGCAAGGCTCCAGCTAGCTTTGATCTGTGAAAAAGTGGAGGGGAGAAGAATGCTTTTGGTTCCCTCCACCCATATGTTTGTTGCAGTGCAAATCCAGTCTCACATGGCCCATGACTGTGGTACAGATGGGTGTTCTGGTACATTGCTTTGGATTTTCCCCTACCCCACCCTCTTTTGGCATACAAAATTAGTCCCATGGAGCATTCCTCATCAGCAACAGGAATAAGAAAGACAGAGATAAAGGTCAGCTGTGATGGTAGAGTGTAATCTTATAGGGTGCAGCAGTAGGCTGCACCCGATACAGGCCACACTATAGTGTGGTAGTGAAAATTGCAATGTGCATGCGGACGCCCTTGTGTGAAATTCAGCTTCTGTGCATGCGCAAGAAGCAAAATCTCGCAAGAGGACGCTTGTACGTGTGAGATTTCACCAATTTTTGGCATTTTTTGTTTCTGCACATACACAGAAGCCAACAAATCAACTAAAGTCGGCAAAATCTTGTGCAAGTGTCTTCACGTGAGATTTTGCTTCCTACGCATGTGCAAAAGCTGAATTTCGTTCCAGCATGCATGCACCTGCCAGCATGCGCAGGATGGACGCCCGTGCACTTGCGCCCGCCACCAGGAATGCACTGGTAGCACTGGCAACAGGCAGCTCTTCACTGGTGGGGAGGGAGCGTATGACTGTGTGTGTGTGTGTGTCCCTGAGACTTCCCAGAGCATAGCAAGCAGGTCCAGAGCTGCATCATTCTGGAGCTGCTTGCCATCCTTCAAGGCAGGATGCAAGATGTTGAAAAAGCAGGAGGGGGATATATAGGCAGGTGGGGGGTGTTGGAAATAATCCTTTACCTTACTGAGGTTCAGGGCTGGGAGTGATCAAGGCTGGAATAACTTGGGATGGGGTGAATCCTCAGATAATAATGGGTAAAATCTGTTTAATGGCAGCAATGGAGATTTATTATTATTATTATTTATTTGTTATTAATTGGATTTATATGCCACCCCTCTCCGAGGACTTGGGGCGGCTTACAACATATCAAAAAACACAACATACATTGCTGAGGTGGTGCAATGGTTGCATCACTTAAGGCAGGAGTCTTCAACCTTGGCAACTTTAAGACTTGTGGATTTCAACTCCCAGAATCCCTCAGTCAGTTCTCCTGGCTTAGGAATTCTGGGAGTTGAAGTCCACAATTCTAAAAGTTGACAAGGTTGGAGACCCTTGACTTAGGGAATAAAATTCTGGTTCCAATTATGGTTATAAGTCAAGGACCACCTGTAATATTTTGATCATCTGTGAAAATGATAGGAACAATGGATAAACTGTCTGGTAAATTGTGAGAATGATAGGAACAATGGATAAACAGTGAGAGCATAATTGTTACCATAGAGTAGTGCAGACTGCCATTTTTGAGTTGAAAAACGAACCCTCCGAAAGATGGATTGATCTATATACGCATTTTCAAATTATTCTGGAAATTCTGCTGATAATCTGAGCGGTGTCTTGAAGTTGTTTATGAAAGAGAGAACTAGGATTACAGTTTTTGTCAAGAATTTTTAATAAAACAAGTTAAGAGCCTCTTTATGCTCTAAAACGTTGAACTGGAAAAGTCAGAATGAAATGTCTCGGCTATATAAAGACACATAAATATGCAAAGCGTTAAGCATTCAAAATACCCACCCAATAATCGTTTGCTTAATGAGTTAGATGGATTATAAAATGACTGGATGGTACAGTAGGAGGCTGATAGGAATGCAGCAAGAGAACCTCCAAGCTATGACAGAGGCAAATGTGGTTGCCATTAGAAACACGTTAAATCTTTTGCAATTCAGAGCCACCAAATATGAAGTCTGATATTACACTTGGGATAAAGGTATTTTTGGTTCTTGACATTTAAAGAAAATGGTAGTAAGGATATTAAGAATGCCTGAATCTTTGAATGGGTAAATGACAGACAATTAAATTGCTGCCTCGCATCCGTATTTCGAAGGTGTTAAGAGTTGCACGAAAGCAGCAAAAAGCAGCTAGAGATTAACTCGTGTAATGTAATTCTTTCATCATGCAGAAGCATGACTATTGGCTGAAATATTCAAAGGAAGAGTTGCAGCTAAGTAAGATGAATTAAGAGGAAGACCTTATCTGAATGCCATGCTCCAAACGCCTGGAGTGGAGCTCTTTACCATAAATGCTATTGACAGCCGTTTGTCAAAATCCCCATTTTCTTTCCATTTGCATATGTTCCTGTGATAGTGTATGTGTCAAGGTTCCAAGTAACACCCCCAATGAAAGAAGACTCCGAGGCTTGAAGTTCCATTTTATTAAAGATGTCATATTGGCACATCTGGGAAAACCCAAATCCTAAAGCTTCTGGTTTTCCACACCCAAAAGAAAGTCCCTGCTGCAGTACCCATATGTCCATCACATGGTCCAATCAATGCACCGTCCTAACTGGAAATACCTCCCAGAAACACCCTTCCAGGTGCAAAGCATAGTGACCTTGACTCAAGGAGAAAGGAATGTTACTATGACTATATTAAGGGGCGTACATAAGTGCACTGGTGTGCCTTTCGTCCCCTGTCCAATTGTCTTTCCTTTCTTTCACCTATCATATATATTCTCTTCCTTTCATATATCCTCTCCTCTAAGTTCACTTTTACCCTTATATATATTACTACATGTCTATTTTTCTTCCTATGTATTTGTGTATTGGACAAATGAATAAATAAATGAATAAATAAAATAAATATATCTCTAGCTCCATACAATCCCTGCTCCTAGTCTCCCACAGCATTAAATATGACAGGCCTGAAGACCCAATCTTCAGCTTGTGGTGGTTTGAGAGATACACCTCATCTGCACGAGTGTCTATTATCGTGCCTAAATGTGGAAGGCACGTGGTTGGAATTAGATGGCTCTTCAGTAGGTTTATTGTAAAACCGTGACACTGTAAAACTTGAATGGCGAGATCGAGATCCTTTCATGCCCGCTTGGGGTTCTTTGAGAGAATAACGATGTCATCCAAATACGCCAGAAGGCAAATTGAACAATACCTTAGGGATGCTGTGAGTATGTCCGAAAGCTTTGTAAACATCCTCGGGGCGGAAGATAACCCGAAGGGCATTGCCCAGTACTGATAATGCTGGTTCTCGATGCAAAAGCTGAGTTTTTTCCAATGGTTGGGATGTACCGGTATGTGGAGTTATGTCTCCTTTAGGTCGATAGAAGGTCGATAGAAGTCATCCAGTCACCTCGCCTGATGGACGTATCACTACAGCCCTCCCCTTTTTTGAAAGGACAGAACCTAGCCTTCAAAAGATTGCTTATTGTGGTTTAATTATTTTTGATCATTAAAAGATGAAATGCAAATCTTATTTTTTTTAGTACTTATGCAGTGTAGTTCCTGTTTGTAAGTCAGACTCTGTTGGGAATTAATTGGCAGGTATTTTATATCCAGTGATTACGCACATTTCAAATTTTATTATGTGTAAATGTCAGCACTTAAAAAAAATGCCAATACTCTACCAGGATTCATGTAATAAAAACTGAATGAATTATTAAATAATGGCTGTGCAGATCTTTACTGATAATTTGCTGCAGAATATACAGAAGCATGAATATAGCAGAGGTCTGAAAGTCTAAATCAGGGTTCCCTGATCCCTGGACTGTGGCTCAGTACCAGGATATGGTCTGTTCAGAACTAGGCCGCACAAACAGCGGGTAAGCCTGTGAAGCTGCATTTGCACAAATGGTGTGTGCACATGTGAAACCAGAGGGTGGGGATTCAGCCGGTTCTGTCCGGTTTGCCCAAACCAGTGGTGGAAATCATGGGTGGTTCCAGGGTCATTCTTTGTCAAGTGGACCAATTTTCAGAATCTTCCCCACTTGGCCACTTCAATTTCAATGAAACTTTAACGGACTCTGAAACCTTGAATATTTGGAACATGGACCTATAATTTTGCACACCTCAGTTTTATACCATAAGGAATATATGTGCAAAGTTTCATTGAAATTGAAGGTGATCGAGTGGGGTCCTGGTCCACTTGACAAAAAATGATCCTCCACTCAACTGCCCCGGCACTACGCTATCCTATTTGTGCACGTTTTGGAAGGTGGACACATGCATGGAAGGCTCATGTGTGAATGTAGCACATGCAGGAGGGGAATTGAGCATGTGCGGAGGTGGGCGCACTGTCACATTTGTGAACTGGTAGGGAAGGTAAATGAAAACCATCCCTAACCATCCACTCTCCACTTTCCGCCACTAATTCGCAGAGCCGGAAGGGTTGGGGACCACTACTCTAAAGACCTGCAGCTGCCATGAGACCCTAAGAAGAAATCCAGCTGCTTTAAAGAGCAGATTTCTTCTCATCCACACATGCTCTCAAAAAACATTTTTGGAATCAAAGCATTGGTGCAGTTACATATGCTTATGTGAGTGAGACAGAAAGAGAGAGAGAGAGAGAGAGAGAGAGAGAGATTTTGACAACATCTTTCCAATTTATCAACGACCCACCAAAATCAAGGAAATGTTTGCTAGCAACCATTTATGTAACAGAAATAATAGCTGATCTATGAATATTTGGCAGGTTTGGTAATATACAAATATAAGGAATATCAATCAATCAAAATATATGTATGACCCAAGATAGAACATATAATAAATTTATAACTACATTCTAAGTTTATGAATGTCAGGGTGGAGACAGGATGCTTCCTAAGATAAAAATCCTGGAAGGTAGTTTCATATTTAAATTTGGACTGGGATCTATCCATTGAGTGATGGAGAAACATCTATATTTACCAATGTGGAAATCATTTTACCTACAGTAGGATAAAATTCTTGTAACCAGTATCTGATCTGTAATCTAGCAGCCAACGCGGGTGATATGAATCCCATTTCTAATGAGTAAACTACAGAGAAGGAAATGTAGCATTGTGGTAGAACAGATGCAGTGAAGGACCACTCTTCTTACCTGCTATCAGAGCTCCCTCAGAGGCTGTTGCGTGTGTGCGCCCATTAGTCACACACACACTTATCGGTGCAAGATTTGGCTTCTGCGCATGCTCAGCAAGCTAAATCTTGTGTGAGGACCAACGTGAGACCAGGATTTCGGATATTTTCACCTATATTTTTGTTTCCACGCATACAAAGAAGCAAAAAAAAAATCATCTTTTTTTGCTTCTGCGAAAACTTTTTGCTATTGCATGCGTAGAAGCAAAAAATTCCTACCAGAGCCATGCACCTGGAAGCACCAGCTGCTGCCCATCAGGGAATAGATGTTTCACACAAATAATTTTTCATGTATAAATCGAGGCATCTCCCAGTTAAAAGGACAAACAGTAACCAGTATGGAAAAGAGCCGGGGTGGGGGAGCAGGTAGAGTTCTGTACTGCAGGCCACTGAAACTGACTGTAGATCTGTAGGTCAGCAGTTCAAATCTCATCAACGGCTCAAGGTTGACTCAGCCTTCCATCCTTCCGAAGTGGGTAAAATGAGCACCCGGATTGTAAGGGCAATATGCTGGCTCTGTTAAAAAAGTGCTGTTGTAAGCCACCCTGAGTCTAAGGAGAAGGGCGGCATAAAAATCAATCAATCAATCAATCAATCAATCAGTCAAACAAACAAATTAAAAAAAAACCTGAACTTTTGAAACCTATTGCCATGTTCGGAAAAAAATCTATTCAATAAACAGAAATATTCAGATGTATACAATATAGCTTCGTATATTAGGCGTTTTTAAAAAAAAAGATACTTTTCTGAGTTTCACAGTGTAGAATTTTTTGGTCAATATTTTCTAATCTGGTAATTAATACATGTTCTGCGGCTACAGAACCACCTCTGGATAAAGGTGTCAACAGTTGAGGTTTTCTCTTGATAATTCTCATTCTTTCCTATGTAATGAATAATGTGGACCAGCCTATTGGCTCTCTTGTCTGCCACTATCCAACAACTGGACAGCCTGGAATTAGGTTGATTGCAAGTATGTATGTTTTTTTAATGTTTTTACTGTTATTACTGATTTTATTATCAGATTTTAACTGTTTCTATTGTTGTATTTATTCCTATTGTTATCCGGTCAGAGTCTGTTTGGAGTAATTAAAATCCGTTTGGAGTAATTCAAATAAAATAAACTGTTCTCCCCTCAAAGATTTTGCTGAGAATGGTGTGTGAGAGAGGGGGTGGGGTGGGAGAGGGAATTTAACCACAGTTCTGCATTCTGCTGCCTCAGGATGGGCCTATTTGGACACCCAAGAACCAGTCCACAATGGAAAATGAGGTGCTGCAAAGTCACTCACGAACACCAATCTTACAAAGAAGAAGACTTGGACACATTTTCTCTCTGGGTGATGTGACACAGTATTGACCTGTGTACCCCTTTTTATTTGGGAGCATATGCAGATGGGGATAATTACACGTACATGTCAAGTGATATACAAACATCCAATAACATAACTTCAAACATGACATATCTTTGAGTCCTTCCTTTCCCCAGATATCACAAACCAATTTCCTTGAATAATTTCCTTTGAGCAAATGTTCCTCACACCTAATTTCTCTGAAGCCTTCTGCCTTATCACAACCAATCTCCTGTTTACTGTGGTCAAAGTCTTTTCTCACAGTCTCATCCTGTTTTGCTTCAGGCAATGTAACGTATAACGTCCTGTTTGGAGTGATGTATATTTGTTTATCAGTGAGATGTTTATTGAACCCTTTTATAGTCAGTTGTCTTTCCTGTTGCAAATTTCACCAGAAATACAGACTAAGCAAGTTAATTCCGTCCTATCCTGGCTGTAATAGAATCAGGGTAAGCAGAGCATTTTATGCTAGAGGTCCAGGTATATATAATATGATATATTCCTATTCTAACATGCATGCTACACTGCAATAGGAAAAGCAAAAAATAAAACTCCAAAAGGACACTGCCTTTAATGGAGCATTTTGAAAACATTTGAAACTCTTTAGAAAAAAAGCCCATTGAAATGTTAATTAATTTTATTAAGTTGGCCCATTGGAAAGTGTGCTGCCTTATAAGTGGAGAGGCAAACTACTGAGTTAATTTACATGTTACCTAACCCTGCATATCAACTACCTCTTATTGGACTTAGAAAAAAAGACTTGTCCCAATTGTTAGTTCTATGATAGAAAGAAAAAGCTTTCAGGGACATATCTACTCTGATTATTTCACATACCAGTATCTTTATAGGGTATAAACACTATTTCATTTAGATTTGTAGCTGTTTGAAAAACAATATAATTCATTCCATTCCATGCTGTTTGATCTGTATATGAAAACAAGTCCATATATTCGGGTTTCTTCCCATGTAGGATTTGGAAATTTCTGGCGACGTTCCAACGAGGTCCCACGCGTCATCTTCAGGCTGGTGTTTCTGTCCTTGTTCTAAGGCGAACACTGCGAGACCTCAGCTGCCTTCCTTCTATAAATACTGGTGGCTGGGTGTGGTTTGATGGCTCAGCAATTGCCTGCTGTGTAGAAGCTTCCTGGTGAGTCAGTGGGGTAACAATTGGGGTCGTTGATATAGCTGAGGTATGCTGATTAGTTAATGGTTGTAGATTAGGCGTGATATCCTGAGTAGTTGGAACTTGCAGGCTACTTGATTGTTTTACAATGTGTGTTCTGAGTCTGGTTTCTATGGCTGGGATACGTTTGAGGGCTGGTTTCCAGATGTCTGGTAAGCGGGAGGTATCATCCCGCTTGTTCATATTTTGGGATATATATATATTTGTTTTCGTAGATTTTCACGGGTACAGGTATGACGGTCTTGGTATATTCGGGTTTCTTCCCATGTAGGATTTGGAAATTTCTGCCGACGTTTCAACGAGGTCCCACTCGTCATCTTCAGGCTGGTGTTTCTGTCCTTGTTCTAGGGCGAACACTGCGAGACCTGAGCTGCCTTCCTTCTATAAATACTGGTGGCTGGGTGTGGTTTGATGGCTCAGCAATTGCCTGCTGTGTAGAAACTTCCTGGTGAGTCATCTGGGGTCGTAATAATCATGGAAGCCATCGAGATAGAAAAACATCCCCAAAATATGAACAAGCGGGATGATACCTCCCGCTTACCAGACATCTGGAAACCAGCCCTCAAACGTATCCCAGCCATAGAAACCAGACTCAGAACACACATTGTAAAACAATCAAGTAGCCTACAAGCTCCAACCACTCAGGATATCACGCCTAATCTACAACCGTTAACTAATCAGCATACCTCAGCTACATCAACGACCCCAGATGTTACCCCACTGACCCACCAGGAAGTTTCTACACAGCAGGCAATTGCTGAGCCATCAAACCACACCCAGCCACCAGTATTTATAGAAGGAAGGCAGCTCAGGTCTCGCAGTGTTCGCCCTAGCACAAGGACAGAAACACCAGCCTGAAGATGAATTTTGATACAGGCTTGAAACACTGATCTGAATTCTGAACATGTGCAAATCATTTTCATTCTGGATCCATCTTGGAGAAGTCCTAGAATGGTGTATAAAGAATATTTATATACTTGATTTGTATGGCTATCCATCTTATCTAAGCAACACCGGACAGCTCACAGTAGATAAAAACAATACATAATGTGCAGAATGGACTACATGTTAGAGAAAACCTGAAAGTAACATGACTTTCTTTCACCTAGAAAATGTGACAATTTTCTTAATATTTCATATTTATGCAAAAAGGCTTTACACTGAAGGGAACAGATTCTTGTTCAACCTTTTTTGCTAACTTGTATTTAGATTCCCTAAGCAATTCATTTATTCTCTGCTTGATTTTCACAACAATTAAAATAAAGGATAACCGTGTCTGTTTACCTGTGAGTTCTGTATCAGCTGCTCTGAGGATTGTTTGAATATTTGCACATTGTAATAGCCATCCAGCGCCATTAATAATTTCCATTTTTAAATGGATTGGATTTACTAATATTAGTATTCATTTTTCTTTTTATAGAAACATGTTTACAGTCTTTCAAATTATAAAATTTAAGCACTGTTTCATTAAATAGTACCTACGGTACAAAATGGACCACTGGGAAGTGATGAAATTTTAGATTGAAAATATTTTCTGCTAAAATATTATTTATCTAAACACTGATGATGCAACAAATATAAGTTTCATATTTACTACGCTGACCTATTCTTAACAATAATTTAGTGTGAATGCAGGCCATATTATATCTGTGCCATTCATCACAAAATAGTCTTTGCCTTAGCATTCAGTGACAAATAAGAAATTTGATGCTAGCTATCCTTGTTTGATGGATAAAGTTTCTCCCTGTTTGGCAACTGAGTTCCATTCCAGTGACCATATCATTAAATGAAATGGGCAGTAAGTGAACATGTATTTGTGTGTGTGTGTATGTGAGTAGTGCATTGTAAATTCCTTCACTACTGGTTTAGTTATGTGCACATACATGCTGTTTGGGCACCTGTGCAGAAGCATCCTGGGTGGGCGGGCAGAGCCCCTCACTGTGCCGCTACCGGTTCTCTGAGTCAGGCTGAACTGGGAGCAACCCACCGCTGGTGTGTATGTAAGAGAGAGAGACACACAGAGACACAGAGAGATTGCAAAGATTGCTAGTTGCTGCAACCTCATTTAGATGAAGTTCTATCATGGAGCATTATTCTCACACCAGTATATGCTGTTGTCAGCCTCACAAAATTTGGTCATAAATTTATTTATTCAATTTTTATGCCGCCCTTCTCCTTAGACTCAGGGCGGCTTACAACATGTTAGTAATAGCACTTTTTTTTTAACAGAGCTAGGCTATTGCCCCCACAATCTGGGTCCTCATTTTACCCACCTCGGAAGGATGGAAGGCTGAGTCAACCTTGAGCCGGTGATGAGATTTGAACCACTGACCTTCAGATCTACAAGTCAGCTTCAGTGGCCTGCAGTACAGCACTCTAACTGCTGCGCCACCCCGGCTCACCTAGGCGAACATCCACCCGCCCTCCCTATCTTTCAGTGTGTCATTGTGGGTCGCCCTTAGGGGGCCGAATAGGAATTTTTGGCGGTCTCATGTATTTTCTGCGACCGTTTTTTCACCTATTCCACACTGCGGTGACGGATATGCGGTTAGGGGGTGCTTCGCCGCCTGGTTTAGGCTAATTGGCTTACCTTTGTTCATTTGGGTAGGCAGGTTAGGGGCGGAAAACTGGGTGGTGTTTAGCAACTGCGTGTTCTCCGTTGGGCATCTTTGGGGATGATTGACAGGTTCTCTCCAAAGGCTCATGGTGGACACGACCTGAGCAATTGGGGGGAACCTATCTTTGGGTCCCGCCCATTTCCTTCCCCTTGTAGGGGTTAGACGGCGGGACCTCCCACATGCAGGTGCATGGTAGTGATTCAGGTGAGGGCATGGCCCCTCACCTGGATCAGCATGGAGCTATGCCCATAAGTTGCCCCGGAAGTTTTTCTGACGTCATTTTCCGCCCCGGAAGCAATATGTGCATATTGTTTGGAAAAATGAATTTATTACCATCATATTTGCAAAAGATTGCTGAGATACTTGCTATAGGAAGAGTCGCTGTACAATAAATTATTTTTCTCATTTAATACACCAGGCTAATGTTTTCTTAACTGATGAGTCTATGTAAAAATACTTGCAAGTAAAATCTTCCAAATCTACTGGGTGCATTGAGATGAAGATAAAATTGAAAAGTTACATAAGATGAACAATATACTCTTGTTACTACATCAGCACAATGTAGGAAAAGTGCTTAAGAATAATAAGGCCAGACAAAATAGGAGATCTACTATAGGAAAAAGATGATGAAGCCTAGTTCAGGTTTTGTACTTAAGCAGCTACTCAGTTTTGGAACCCCAGTAGGACACTCCAAATTAGATCTTCTTTTTCAGTAATAAGCAACAGAAAGAAGATGGACCATGTAATAACATGTGTAATCACAACAAAATACCTTACTCCGCCAGACTTGAAATTCTTCGATTAGACAACTTATTATTATTGTTGTTGTTGTTGTTGTTGTTGTTGTTCTTTCTGTTGCTTATTACTGAAATAATTCCTGGCTACCAAACTGCTAGGAATTCACCAAAAAATTCACACCTGCTGTATATGGATGACCTGAAGTTGTACAGAAAATCAGAAACTGAGATACAGTCACTAACCAACACTGTGCGAATCTTCAGCATTGACATCAGGATAGAGTTTGTCCTGGATAAATGTGCCACAGTGGCACTGAAAAAGGGGAAAATCACTGAAAGTGAGGGCATTGAAATGCCAAATGGTCAAACCATCAAGTGCCACCAGCCAGAAACCTACATATACTTGGACATCTTGCAACTGGATAATATCAAGCATGGTCATGTGAAAACTGTGATCAGCAAAGAGTGCATCCAGAGGACCAGAAAAATTTTGAAGAGCAAACTGAATTTTGGCAACACTATCAAGGCTATAAATACTTGGGCCATACCTGTCATTAGATACACAGCTGGCATAGTGAACTGGACTCAAGCAGAGCTGGACAACTTGGACAGAAAAACCAGAAAATTGATGATGATCCATCATGCACTACACCCCCACAGTGACATTGACAGGCTGTATTTATCAAGGAAAATAGGTGGCAGAGGACTTTTGCAGTGAATCAGACAGTGGAAGAAGAGAAGCATGCATTAGCTGACTATGTGAAGGAGAGCTAACAGTCAGCGTTGATGGAGGTCAACCATAGGAAGCTTCTCAAGGTGAAGCAAACTAAGGACCAGTACAGAAAAACTGTAACTCAATGTCGTATGGACAGTTGGCGGAACAAAGCATTGCATGGGCAGTTCTTGAAGAAGATTGAAGGCAAAGTGGATAAAGAAAAGACCTGGTCATGGCTTACAAGTGGAACCCTCAAAAAGGAGACAGAAGGACTAATACTGGCGGCACAAGAACAGGCCATTAGAACAAATGCTGTCAAAGCCAGAATTGAAAAATCAACAGACAATCCAAAGTGCAGACTCTGTAAAGAAACAGATGAAACAATCAATCACATACTCAGCTGCTACAAAAAGATTGCACAGACTGACTACAAGCATAGACACGATGCTGTGGCACAGATGATCCACTGGAACTTGTGCCGGAACTACCATTTACCAGTGGCTAAGAACTGGTGGGATCATAAGCCTGAAAAAGTGGTCAAAAATGAACAAGCAAAACTACTGTGGGACTTCCGACTTCAGACTGACCGAATTCTGAAGCATAACACACCAGACATCCTGATTATAGAGAAAAAGAAAGTATGGATCATCGACATCGCAATCCAAGGAGACAGCAGAATTGAGGAGAAGCAGCTGGAGAAATTAGTGAAATACGAAGATCTAAAAATCGAGCTACAACGACTCTGGCATAAGCCAGTGAAAATGGTCCCAGTGGTACATGGCACACTGGGCGTAGTGCCAAAGGATCTCAGTGGACATTTGAAAACCATCGGAATTGACAAAATATCCATCTGTCAATTGCAAAAGGCCACTTTACTGGGATCAGCAAACATAATTCGCCACTACATCACACAGTCCTATGTGTTTGGGAAGTGCCCGACTGATGATGAAATATGAAATCCAGCATAGTGATCTTGTTTGCTGTGTTGTATTGACATAATAATAATAATATCAGAAGCACTCTCTTCGATCCAATTGCTTAAAGAAGGACTGCTATATCTGCATTGAAGGCACCACTAGATTGCAGCATTGTCTCTGTGTTGCCTGGATATGTTTTTGCAGCTTGGATCTGGAAGACCTAATTTATCAACTGTAAAGCAGTAAGATATGCTTTTACCATAGTGGAACTGATAAAATTGAAAACAGTCACCTTACAGGCCCATACATTGATTTTGCCAATTAATTGGATGCTATCATAATGTTTTTCTTAAACAAGAAAGGCACGTAAGGTGTAGCTACAAATGATCATACCATAAGCCTGTGATGGAAAACATTTTTCCCTCGGGTGCCAAAAGAGCATGGGCGTGCACTATCACACATGCGCAAGTGCCCACACCCATAATGCAATTTGTGGGGAAGGTGAAAACAACTTCCCCCCTTCCCTGGAGGCCGGAAATGGTATATTTCCCAACTTCTGATGGGCCCAGTAGGCTAGTGTCTTGCCCTCCCCAGGCTCCAATGACTTCCCTGGAGCCAGAAGAGGATAAAAACGCCCTCCCCACCCCGAGGTTCTCTGGAAGCCAAAAATGCATGTTGGAGCTGAGCTAAGGCAACAGCTCATGTGCTAGCAGATATGGCTCCACGTGCCACCTGTGCCACCTGTGCCATAGGTTCGCCATCACTGCCATAAGCCTATGTGATGTGAAGACAGTCATCACTAAACCCTTAAGAGAGAAAAGAATGGACTGAATATAACTGAAGATAATTGGGCTGGTTTAGAGCCAGCCACACCATCAAAGACTGAGTATTAAAAGACCGAAACACTCAATTGAAAAACATTTTAGCAAATTAGAAAGCTGCATACTGCATTTGTTAATTTTAAAAACTGACCCAATTTCTAGAGGACACATTAGGACATATAAGATACAGGACTAAATTTATCAATTGAATGCTACTCCTTAATACAGTACTTCTTAACCTTGACAATGGCTGGCTATGGAATTCTGGGAGTGGCAGTCCACATATCTTAAAATCGCCAAGGTTGTGAAACACTGCCTTAAACGTCCAAACTGCATGAGCATTCTAGTAAATTCTAGTAAAAGTCTATATGAAGTCATTTGACAAAAGATGTCTCAAATGAGTTAGAAAAGGGTGTTTTCTGGTTTCAACATTTTAAAATCTGTATATAAATGCTATTTTCCCTCTTGAATTATTACCACTATCTCCTAAAAAGTGGTAGGCAGGCATTGATCCATTTTATTTTATCTAAATGATGCTGTGTTACTGTGTTAGACATCAATTGGATTAAGATATGATTTCCAGGCTCTTTTATCTTAGTGCCATTACAATAAATTAGTGCAACAGCCATTAATAAATAAATTATGAAAAGACTGGAGTAATGTCTTTTTTAAAAAGGGGAGCTAAAATAAGGAAGTGGATGTTAAATAATTGCAGGTTAGAACCATGATAGCGAACCCAGGGCCGCCGATAGACGGGTATTACTGGGAGGGGCGTACCAGGCCCGGGAAAATTGAATAATGGCGGGGGCCCGGCGCTTCTCCTGCTGAGCCCAGTCCTCTCCCGGTGGCTTTCGGCTCCTCCCGTCCTCCAGTCCCAGAGTAAAGCGTGCGGTGAAGGTAGGAGCCCCTTCGGGGTGGCGGTTGCAACTTCCGCTTGTGTTAAATTTTGTTTCTTTCCTAAGCAGCCTTCTGTGTAAAAAAATCCATTTGGGAACGAGTCGTTCCCAAATGGATTTTTTTACACAGAAGGCTGCTTAGGAAAGAAACAAAATTTAACACAAGCGCAAGTTGTAGGCTTCGCACGCGTGCGCCAGCGTCCCCCAAAAGGCCTCCCCGCGCATCCTTTTCCAAGGGCGCACACGAAGCCGCGCCCCCCGCGCCTCTAGCCCCCTCGCGCCGCCGTGGCTACTCGCCGCTGCCCTCGCCCGCCCGTCTGCTCCGCCTCTCTTCCCTGCAAGCATTCTCACAGCAGGGGCCACCGCGCTCTCTCCATTTCCCTGCTAGCCTGCCCGGAGCATTCAAAGTAAGAGCGAAGGTTTTTCTTACTTTGAATTTTCCGGGTTGGGCTGGCAGCAGGGGATGGGGAGAGCGCGCGTCAGCCTGCGCGCCCGACATTCCAGGCGCCGTCCCGGTGCGACACCCCAGAGACCCCTGACCCCGGTTTCCTGGATTCCTGGTGGCGGCGACCGAGCCCTGAGGCGTCAGGGGCCCGGCCAAATTTAAAAATGGGGGGGGGGTTGCCAGCCCCCTGGGCCCTGGCGCCCGCAGTAATTTGTGCCCAGTGAGCACAGGCGCAGTACCGGCCCTCTCTTGCCGGCCGCCTGCCTAACCAACGGGAGCAGGACTCATTTGCAAGAAAAAGGCACGCCCAGGACTCAAAGCTCCGACGGAGCCTTTGGCAGCGCGATCCTCCCGGAATAAAGTAAAGTGCGTGGCGAAGGTCGGAGCCCCTGCCGGCGTTGGGGAACGAGGCTTGGGCGGCTGGGTGCTCGCCTCATCCGGGCCCGGTCCGGCAGAGTAGTTTGCTTTTGCACCCCGTCTCGAGCTCCGTTGGTGCCAACCCGGCCCTCCCCACTTCAGAGAGAGGGGGGAGAAAGAGAGAGAGAGAGAAAGGGATAGAAAGAAAGGGAGGGGGAGAGAGAGAGAGAGAGAGATAAAAAGAGAAAGAGAGAGGGAGGGAGAGAAAGATATAGAAAAAGATAAAGAGAGAGGGGGAGAGAAAGAGAGAAAGGGAGAAAGGGAGATAAAAAGAGGGGAAAAAAGAGAGAAAGAGAGATAAAAAGAGGAAGAGAGAGGGAGGGAGAGAAAGAGATAGAAAGAGACAGAGGGGGAGAGAAAGAGAGAGAGAAAGGGAGAAAGAAAGAAAGAGAGAGAGAGAGAGAGGGAGGGAGAAAAAGAGAAAAAGAGAGAAAGGGAGATAAAAAGAGAAAAAAGAGAGAGAGATAAAAAGAGGAAGAGAGGGAGGGAGAGAAAGAGGTAGAAAGAGACAAAGAGAGAGGGGGAGAGAAAGATACAGAGAAAAAGAGAGAGAGAGAGAGATAAAAAGAGAAAGAGAGAGGGAGGGAGAGAAAGAGATAGAAAGAGACAAAGAGAGAGGGGGAGAGAAAGAGAGAGAGAAAAAGAGAGAAAGGAAGATAAAAAAAGAAGAGAGAGAGAGATAAAGAGGAAGAGGGAGGGAGAGAAAGAGATAAAAAGAGACAAAGAGAGAGGGGGAGAGAAAGAGAAAAGAGAGAGAGAGAGATAAAAAGAGAAAGAGAGAGCGAGGGACAGAAAGAGATAGAAAGAGACAAAGAGAGAGAGGGAGAGAAAGAGAGAGAGAAAAAGAGATAAAGGGAGATAAAAAGAGAAGAGAGAGAGAGATAAAGAGGAAGAGGGAGAGAGAGAAAGAGATAGAAAGAGACAAAGAGAGAGGGGGAGAGAAAGAGAAAAGAGAGAGAGAGATAAAAAGAGAAAGAGAGAGGGAGGGAGAGAAAGAGATAGAAAGAGACAAAGAGAGAGAGGGAGAGAAAGAGAGAGAAAAAGAGATAAAGGGAGATAAAAAGAGGGAGAGAAAGAGAGAGAAAGAGAAAGAAAGAGAAGGGGAGAGAGGGAGAGAAAGAGATAGATAAAGTGAAAGAGAGAGGGTGGGAGAGAGATAGAAAGAAAGAGAGGGGGGAGAGACAAAAGAGAGAAAGAGATATAAAGAGAAAGAGAGAGAAAGGGAGACAAAAAGAGAAAGAGAGGGAGAGAAAGAGATAAAAAGAGAAAGAGAAAAAGAGAGAGAAAGGGAGAGAAAAAGAGAGAAAGAGAGAAAAAGAGAGAGAGAGAGAGAGAGAGAGAGAGAAGCAGGTGGGGGAGCACACCTATTTTACCAGCCCTCGGATGGGCCATAGGGATCTGGTGTATGTGGAGGGAGGGGTCCCCAGCTTCTGTTCTGCAGAGGGGAAGCCAAAGCCCCCGCATGGGTTATGCAGAGTGCCAGTGTTTGGGGCAAGGTGGGGGGTGGGGGTCTTCCTTAACCCCCATTTCTTTGGTGGGGCTAAGAGGCCTGCCTAGCAGGGCTGGTGTGTTGCTGAAGGTCTTGTCGAGGGAGACCAGTGGAGCCCCCCCCTGGCTCACATCCCCAGGGAAGGGCGTCCTGGCATCACTACCACTGGGGAGGGAGGGAGGGAGGGAGGGAGGAAAAGAAAGAGAATAGAAAAAAGGAAAGAAAGAAAAAGAAAAAAGAAAGAGAAAGAAAGAAAGAAAGAGGAAGGAAGGGGATGGGGCAGGAGGGAGGAAAGAAGGAAGGAAGGAAAATAAAAAAGAGAGAAAAAAGAAAGAAAAAGAGAAGGAAGGAAGGAAGAAGGGAGGGGGGCCCCAGACACTTAGGCTGTATGGGGCCCCAAAATTCCTGATGGCGGCCCTGAGCGAACCTATGGCACAGTCCAAGGAAGCCTGGGGAGGGTAAAAAAATGGGCCTGCCGGAAGTTGGGAAAAGAGGAACAGTGGGATTTTGCTCGCATGCACTGGGTCAGGGCAGCATGGATGTGGGTCGTGTGTGCATGCACAGGGGCATGGGAAGGGGTGGGCTACTGCCCAGACCGGGGGGGGGAATGCAGTGAGATAGTGAAACTGGAGCTCCACCCCAGAGCACCCAATTTGCACTGAAAGATGTTGAAAGAAAATGCAGGATGTCCTGCATAAGCCATGCCCACAGTGTGATAGTAAAATTTTTGGTAGCCCTTCACTGGGTGTGGGGCATAGGGAGGGTATTGAATTATGGGCGTGGGCACATGTGCATGTGCTTTCGGCTCGCGAGAAAAAAAAGGTTCACCATCAATGGTCTAAAATATGTGTCCTGGTGCAGATATTATATTATATTATGTACTCAGTGATTTATGAAGACTATATTTAGCAAGGCGGCATTCTAATGGTGGTCAATTTATATCTGCTGCAATAAAAATATACCTTGCTAAGTCCTGAACATAACTGCTGTTTATAGTATAATTCGGCCTTATACTAACCCATCAAGACAAGCACTGAAATTCCTAAAAAATATTAATCCACTTTTCACATTATTTTACAAAGGCAGCCTATCTATTGGAAACAGAGATAATAAATAAAGTCACAATAATGGCTGGATATTTTTGAACTATGGATGAAGTCACATTTTGTTGCTACTGATTTAATTCTCCTGGTACTAATAGATAGGCTTCCATCTAGCTGGAAATGTTCATGGTCAAATGGTCAGTAATTACTGCCTCTCCTTGTATTGCTATGCTTTAATGGGACATGCAAAAGCCAAGTCAAGGATTAAATAAAGTGTTCAGGGTATGGACAGGGAAATATGAATTATGCAAAGCATTTTTGTCATTCCTCGTATTTGCATATCGCAACACTTGGAGGGAGTTTGAAAAAGTGCCACTAGTATACAATAATCCATTCAATACAATATCTTTTAAAGTTGATCTTTCGTTTATTTATTCTTTTTATATGGCTATCTACTTGCCATATACTTGGCACACCCAGTAGGTAACAGAGATTTTAAGAGATTAAAAATACATATAGGAACTAACAGCAAACATACTATAACTTAACACACTAAAATAACTCACAGTGCCCAGAGTTGGAGGGAAGAACCAGGTTTTTGGAGCCTTTCTAAAAGTTGGCAGTGTTGGTGGGGTCAGCCAATTTTAGAGAAGAGGCTGTTCCACTGGGCGAGGGCAGAAAGAGAAGGAATGCTTCCTGATACCTATAAAGTGACATTGTTTAATCGATTTATTTATTTACTTACTTACTGTGCTTACAGGCAACTCCAATCAGAATTGACTTAGAAGCAATGACCCATATACGTTGTATTGCAATTTCCATAAATCCAATCACACTCACTGATAGTTACCATTCCTAAAGCCAGGAAGGTCAGATAAATGTTATATAAACATCTTTTATCAGATGTGAAGGTTACAGCAACATTTATTAAACAGCTCTGTAACGCCCAACAAAGATTATGTTATTAGGTGGGAAGAGATAAACACTTGGATACAGGCTTCTGAATTTACTGAAAAGTATGTTAGAATGTTGTCTTTGTAGTCCATGCCCATAATTATATTATTCTTTTGGCCAAAGGCTAAGAAACAACCACCTTCTAACCCATTATCTAGCTTCCCCACTTTCAGAATTTTCTCTTCTAGTTTTCGAAATTCATTTGGAAGACACAAAGGATGGCTCGTAAAGCAATGTTATCAGTCTGAATCCTCCCCATCACCCAAAACCTTAGATATTGATACTCAGTATATGACTATCTTTCCACAATATTCAGTGAAAGAGTGCTGTGAAGAGCAACAAAAGTTATAAAACATTTGGAAGTTAAAACATATGATGAAAAGTTGAGGCAATTAGGTATTAGTGGTCTGAGAGGAGATACAATAGCAAGGACTGAGAGGTGATACAACGGCAGTCTTCCAACACTTGAGGGGTTTTCATAGAGAAGAGGGAATCAATACATTTTCCAAAACACCTGAAGACAGGACAGGAAATAAAAGATGGAAAATAATCAAGGAGAGAATCAACCTAGAATTTCTTGACAGTGAGAACAATTAATCATTGGACCTGCTTACCTCTGGAAGTTGTGGGTGCTCCATCACTGGTGGTTTTTAATTTTGTCTGGAATGGTATAGATCCTATAGCAGTGATGGCAAACCTTTTTTTTCCTTGGGTGCAAAAAGAGCGTGCATGTGCACGCACCCACAATTCAATGCCTGGGGAGGGTGAAAACAGCTTCCCCCACACCCAGAGACCCTCTGGAGGCCAGAAATGGCCTGTTTCCCAACTTCTGGTGGGCCCAGTAGGCTTGTGTTTTGCCCTCCCCAGGCTCCAAAGCTTCCCTGGAACCAGGGGAGGGTAAAAACATCATTCCCCATCCCCCCAGATCAGTAATGGCAAACCTATAGCACCGGTGCCACAGGTGGCACATGGAGCAATATCTGCCGGCAGGCGAGCCATTGCCCTAGCTCACCTCCAGCACGCATGTGACACCGGCCAGTTGATTTTTGACTTGCACGGAGGCTCTGGAAAGGCATTTTTGGCTTCTGGAGGGCCTCCAGAGGGGGGGGGAATGAGGAAGGAAACCTCTGGAGCCTGGAGAAAGTGAAAAACGGGCATGGCGAAACCACAAGAAGTTGGAAAATAGGCTGTTTCTAGTCTCCAAAGGGGGGGACAGGGGAGGCAATTTTCACCCTCCTTAGGCATTATATTATGAGTGTAGGCACTTGTGTAGGCACGATAGTGTGTGTGCATGCGCTTTCAGCACCTGAGGAAAAAAAGGTTCACCATCATTGCCCCAGAGGCTCTCTGGAAGTAAAAAATCCCCCCCAGCCTCTGTGTGAGCCAAAAATCAGCTGACTGGCACACACATGCATGTTGGAGCTGAGCTAGGGCAACAGCTCACGTGCCAGCAGATATGGCTCCGCGTGCCCCCCATACCATATGTTCATCATCACTGTCCTATAGGATCTTCTGCCATGGGCAGGGAGTTTGATTAAGGACTTCAAAAGGTCCTTTCCAGCCCTATTATTCTATGGTGTTTCACATATCAGCCTTATAAACAGTAAAGCCGAAAGCCATCAATAGACAATATTTTACATTTTTATCTTTAAAAATAATGCTGCTAAAAAGAAGAGGCTATGAGCCATTGGAGCTAGTCCAGGTCAAGAAACAGACACCACGAATTTAACTGGCACTGTAATTTATTGATATTTTGTAGGCTGTGGAACAGAATCTTGAAAGCCTGACTGTGTTTTTCTTTCCCTCCCTTTTATACACTGGGGAGGTAGGGCAGAGTCTGTTTGTGTTTTTTAAAATTTTATTTTCCCAGCTTAAAACACATTTTTGTAACTGTAGCTGTGCAACTGTTCCAAGGTCATCTCTGTGGCTGACTACAAAGGCAGCGGAATAATATGGAAGAAGGGCCTGTGGAAATTAGAATCCTATTTTTTTAAAAAAAAAAATATGTGCAGAACCTTTTTGGCTTTCCATTTCAAACCTTCAGCAGTGATGGGTTTCTCTATACTGTATTCCTGCTCCACTATGGTATGATCATTTGTAGTTACACCTTACATGCCTTTCTTGTTTAAGGAAAACATTATGATAGCATCCAAAAATCAACATTTTTAACAGGATTGTTATTACCTTATGTGGAAGAACACGTGTTTGTCTTTTTGCTGCTTGGTATGCAGAAAAAGTGAATTTAAAAAGTCTTATAAACTGTGTTTTTATTAATTCTATAAAGTGACTTTGGATATATTTCTGTTGATTTCTAAAACCTTGAACTGCATTTTATTGTGTGTATGTGTGTGCATGTGTACACTATATGTGCACACAAAACTATAATAGTTGAATAAAAAGTATGTCTCCAATGTTATAAGTTGCCAAGAGATGGGAGTGCTGGAAGTTCTGATGTGTTCCTGTGGAAAAAAGTTGCTGTGAAAAAAGTTTGTGTGGTTCTTTAAGAAATACACCATGACTGAATTTTTGAATGCTCAAGGTGCTGATTATGTGGAATAATGACTATGAGTAACAAGAGTTAATTTCACTGCTAAAGGGGGGGACATGATCGAAACATTTAAATATATTAAAGGGTTAAATAAGGTCCAGGAGGGAAGTGTTTTTAATAGGAAAGTGAACACAAGAACAAGGGGACACAATCTGAATTTAGTTGGGGAAAAGATCAAAAGCAACATGAGAAAATATTATTTTACTGAAAGAGTAGTAGATCCTTGGAACAAACTTCCAGCAGACGTGGTAGATAAATCCACAGTAACTGAATTTAAACATGCCTGGGATAAACATATATACCTCCTAAGATAAAATACAGAAAATAGTATAAGGGCAGACTAGATGGACCATGAGGTCTTTTTCTGCCGTCAGACTTCTATGTTTCTATGTTTCTAAATTTCCTATTCCATTTATTAAAATACAGTACTATATTTGATCTAAATACAAGGAATTATTTTTTGTTTATAAATAGGTTCTTTCTTTCCACAATTTAACTTACAATTTAGAGTGAATGAGCTATTTTGATGATAAGGCAACAATTACTTTAAAAAGGGGGAATCCCCATACACATATTTAACATAGTATCTTCTATCTGGTGACCTCCAGATATGGCTAAAACTAGAAATTCCACTAATGGCTAGAATGAACAGAAATCATGACTTCTGTTTATTCTAGCCATTAGTGGAATTTCTAGTTTCTAGTTGGGAATTCTAGGAATTGAACCCTACCTTATGATTTTCCATGTGTGTCTAAAATCTCTTTTGTGAGATGACAAAAGCCAAACTTTTAATGCACCTCTTTTGATATACTATGATAAAATTAAATATGAAACACTTCTGTCTCTGTTTTGATATTTCATATTTTATCTATTGGAAATTATATTATTATGCTAGGGATCTCTAGTACTATTACAGACTTTCTATTGCATCCTAGCAAAAATTTCAATGGAGATTTCTGATTAGCTTTGGTTTCAAAATTTTGTGGTTTTTTTCTTACAACAGGTTTTAAATATTAATTTTTGAAAGCAACCATATTCCCTAATAGTGTGTGAGAAATTTACAAGGCTATAATAGATCAGTGAAAAACAAAGTTTTTCTACACAAAAAGGGGGGAAATGACAGGTATAGTGACGCTACATTCTTTCTATTTTTAGTACATTTTTATCAAATATATTGGTGGTAATTATCTTTTGAAATGTCTCTGAAGTCAGAATGGAAATTTTGCACAATGAGGAAAGACTGTCTTAGTACTAGAATTATTTTCTTTGTGTAAAAAAAAAGATGTATTTGTTTATTTATAAGATGTATTATGGCTCTCCAAATCACTCACAGTCATTTTGGGAAGTTTACAGAAGTAAAACCCCAAATACAAAACTCCCCTTGCAATAACAATCAAACAAACCACTAGATAGGCTCTGTGTCACCCTGTGATCTCCAGGCTTACAGGCAAAACCAGATTTCAGAGCCTTTTGAAAGAGTAACAAGATGAGAGACAATCTCATCTCTGTTGGGATGATGTTCCACAAGAAAGGAGCCATCATGTAGAGGGCTCTTCTTCTTGATTCCACCAGGTGAACCAGTTAGACATAACAGAGAAGAGACCATTGTTTAAACATCCTGATCCAAGCCATGTAGGATTTAAAAAGTGATAATGGGCACTTTGATTTGGACATAGAAGCAAATGTGATTCCTCAAGAGAAGTGATACATGTGCAAATCTATACTTGCACAAAACTATGTAGGTTGCCACATTTTGAACCAACTGAAGTTTCTAGATATTTTCAAGGATAGCCCCATGTAGAGGGTATTGCAGGAGTCAAGACAGCAAGTTACTAGGATATGAGTCACCATGAGCAGGGCTAATTGGTCCAGGAAAGGGGCATAACTTGTGTACAACCCACAGCTACACAAAGGCCCTGGGGACCACAACTGCCAACAGGAGTTGTGATCCAGAAGAACGCCCCCCCCCCCCCCGAGATAACATGCAGGGTAGGGTTGGGGAAGTGCAATCCATCCAATACCAAAGATGGCAATTCCTCACGGCCCAAAAAACTAGAAACCCAAACCCATTCCATCTTGCCAGAATTTAATTTCAGCCTATTTCTCTTCCACAGCCCTTAAAAGCTTCCAAGGTCACAACATTGCTTAATACACCATAGGTTGAGACAGATGTATCTGAATAACATCAGCAAACCAAGGATACAGTAACTCATCCCATGGTGATGCATATTATCACCTAGTGATTTCAGTAGATGTTAAACATAAGTATAAAAAGTAATGAACGCTTCAGGACCCTGTAAAGCAGGGGAACAGGACTGGACACACACTCCCTATCAACACCAACTAAAAACAATCACAGGGGAAAGAAGCTAATACTTCTCCCTATTCCCAACCCCCAAAGCCACTCCAGAAGGATACCATAGTCAATGGTATTCAAGACCAAGGAGTCAAGGCAAGACAGGATGGATGCACTACCTCATCTTTCTCCTATATGATATATCAAAAAGCGCAATGCTGTTTCTGTACCATATTCAAGTTTGAACCCCAACTGAACAGGGGGCTCTTTGCATAATCCATTTCATCCAAAATCTTCAACACAGCCATATTCTCAACCATCTTCTCTAAAAAGGGAAGGCTGCAGACTAGCTATGACCTCTTAAGAAGAGGGTGGACCATGCCAACCCTTCCCACACAGATGCTTTAATCACTGTTGGAACCCACCCACATTTTGTCACGCTGAATATTGACAGCCCCAGAGACATTCAGAGACATTCAGTAATTAAATAGTTAACTGTGTGTTTTATTAGGTCCTCCGACTATGATGTAAAATCATGCCACGTCATTATACCTCACATCCGTCTTTATCCTTTTCTCCATACTTGCTAGTCAGTCCTGTGTTAGCAGCCATAATGTGAAGATGTATTTTTCATTTGTCTCTCATGACATATTTTATTTTCTACTTTTATAATAAAAAGAAACCTTGTTTTAAAAACAAATGTTCTCTCTCTCAATCCATCGCCTCCGGGATGATTTAAGGTTCAAATGGACTTTAATTACCCTCATCCTGACATGGCAGCAGAGGTCGGTTAGTAATCTCTATTAAATCTAAAAGCAACGAATCTCTGTAATGCCTGCCAAGCGTAAAAACAAATAATTATTTACATCGCCTCTGGGATGATTTAAGGTTCAAACGGACTTTAATTACCCTCATCCTGATACATTTTACCTTCCAGGAAACTTTTACAAGCTATGAGGGACATGGATCTAAGATATAGGTGATTACCCTCATACTCCCTAGGATCCTGTTCAGGGGTCGGTTCATTCCGGTTCGGACCAGTTTGCCTAACCCGGTAGTGACCGGTTGGTGATATCACAATGACATCACTGAACTGGATCAGTCAGTGCCAATCTGTGGGTGCCGCCATCTTTTTTTTTGAATTTTTTTTTTTAGAATTTCTTTTTCTTTTGCACACATATAGAAGCTGAGTTGCTGGCACTGTGCATGCATTGCCATTTTGTTTTCTGTGTTTTTTTAAATGGGATTTTTTTTGTACTGAGCATGCATGTGTGTGCTTTGCGTATGTGCGGCCATGAGGTGCATCAGAGGAAGTGAACTGGCAGTGGGGTAAGTTGGAACCCACCCCGATCCTGTTCACTTCTTCAAGAGCAACAGGGTCAAATAATTTTCAGTTCTATGACAATTATTATTATTATTATTATTATTATTATTATTATTATTTAATTAAATTTGTATGCCGCCCCTCTCCATAGACTCGGGGCGGCTCACAACAATAGTGGTAAAACAATGTAATACAAATCTTATAATTTAAACTAAAAACCCATAATTTAAAAACATGCACACAACACACCATACATAAAGTTATTTCAGTTTCCCCATGCCTGACGGCAGAGATGGGTTTTAAGGAGTTTACGAAAGGCAAGGAGGGTGGGGGCAATTCTAATCTCAGGGGGGAGCTGATTCCAGAGGGTCGGGGCTGCCACAGAGAAGGCTCTTCCCATGGGACCCGCCAGACGACATTGTTTAGTCGACGGGACCTGGAGAAGCCAACTCTGTGGGACCTAATCGGTCACTGGGATTTGTGCAGCATCTCATACAGATAACAATTAAAAACAAAACAGGATAAAGCAATAATCGTCTTTAAAAAATAACCAACATTAATAACATAGAATAGCTTCTGAGAATATTTATAAGGACTTTTATTTACATCAGCCATGAAACGGGCTCACCCACCTTGCCAGAGCTCCAGGCTAGAAGGCAAAGGCAGGTTTTTATTACCATGTGAAAGGGCCTTTTTTTCAGCCTGCAGATCTTTCCATTCTTTGCCTTTGTCTCTCTCAACAGCCGACTTTCTCTTTTCTAATGCACAAAGAACTTAGAACCCGGCCATTCTTCTGACAGCATATCAGATACAGGGGAGCACACACCTTTCATCTCCTACTCAAACTTTAATGGCACAAGTATTATTTTTTTCAGTTCTGGAAAATACTAGAGATACCACTGATCTCCAGAAAGCTGTTTGCTGCCTTTTGTTATACCCACTTTTGTCATACAATTATGATAACGTTTTTTATCCTGTAGGCAGGAGGAAAGGGAATCTCATTTAAATCTAGCTAAACCACTAAAAAATGAAACTGATCCAATCTGATAATTTTTATTTTATTTATTTATTTATTTTGTCCAATACACAATGAGGGTTTTAGTGGGTATACAGTGATCCCTCGAGTTTCGCGATCTCGATCTTCGCGAAATTCTATATCGCGATTTTTCCCACCCGATGACGTCACTCTCTTCCTTCCTTTCTCATCTTCCTTTCTCTCTCTCTTTCTCTATCTTGCTTCTTCCTCTCTCACACTCTCTTCCTCCCTCTCTCATCTCTTTCTTTCCTTCTCTCTCTTTCTCTATCTCTCCCCCTCTTGCTGGCGGGTGGCGGGTGGCGGGCGGCGGGCAGGCGAGCGGGGACATCAGCGAGGAGCCGGGGTTTCCCCTTTGCGTGGGCGGCTGGGAAACCCCGATCTTCGTCTGCTCGCTGCTGCTGCGCCGAGCAGATCAGCTGCTGGGCGGCCGAAGGAACCTTCCCTGGGTCTTCCCCCTCTTGCTGGCGGGCGGGCGAGCGGCAGGCATCAGCGAGGAGCCGGGGTTTCCCCTTTGCATGGGCGGCCAGGAAGACCCAGGGAAGGTTCCTTCGGCCGCCCAGCAGCTGATGTGCTCGGTAGCGCAGCAGCAGCGAGGAGCCGAATCGGGGTTTCCCCTTTGCGTGGGCGGCGGGGAACGCAAACTCCACCATCTACGCATGCGCGGCCATAGAAAAAAAGGGTGCGCATGCGCAGATGGTGTTTTTACTTCCGCAACCCTACATCGCGAAAAATCGATTATCGCGAGGGGTCTTGGAACGGAACCCTTGCGATAATAGAGGGATCACTGTATATCTATATACACATAGTAAAATACATGATGAAGGTTATGGAGGAGATACTCATAGTAAAATATATCTATGAAAGAACAGAAAAGAAGATATAGTAATAGAACATATCAATGAAAGAGTAGAAGAAGAGATATAGGAATAGAAGAAAGATATAGGAGATATAGGAGAGCAATAGGACAGGGGACGGAAGGCACTCTAGTGCACTCGTACTCGCCCCTTACTGACCTCTTAGGAATCTGGATAGGTCAACCGTAGATAATCTAAGGGTAAAGTTTTGGGGGTTTGGGGATGACACTATGGAGTCTGGTAATGAGTTCCACACTTCGACAACTCGGTTACTGAAGTCATATTTTTTACAGTCGAGTTTGGAGCGGTTAATATTGTGTGCTCTTGTGTTGTTGTGTGCTCTTGTGTTGTTGTGGTTGAAGCTGAAGTAGTCACCGACAGGCAGGACGTTGCAGCATATAATCTTGTGGGCAATACTTAGATCTTGTTTAAGGCGTCTTAGTTCTAAGCTTTCTAGGCCCAGGATTGAAAGTCTAGTCTTGTAGGGTATTCTATTTCAAGTGGAGGAGTGAAGGACTTTTCTAGTGAAGTATCTTTGGACATTTTCAAGGGTGTTAATGTCTGAGATGCGATATGGGTTCCAAACAGATGAGCTGTATTCGAGGATGGGTCTGGCAAAAGTTTTGTAAGCTCTGGTAATTAGTGTGAGATTGCCAGAGCAGAAGTTACGTAGGAATGAAGTCCTCTTAGAATAGAATAGAACAGAATTCTTTATTGGCCAAGTGTGATTGGACACAAAAAGGAATTTGTCTTGGTGCATATGCTCTCAGTGTACATAAAATAAAATATAGATTTGTCTAGATTTGTCTTTGGAAGACTTCTGAATGACAGTTCACAATTCCTTCAACATATATTAGAGCAGCGTTTCCCAACCGGTGTGCCGCGGCACAGTAGTGTGCCGCGAGACATGGCCAGGTGTGCCGCGAGAAGCTCCAGCTGGGCGGGGCGCTGCCGGCGCCCCTGCCTGAGTGTCGTCCTGTGGATGGTCTTGGGCTTCACAGTCGCTTCCTAGTTCCCTCTCCTCCCACCGCCTGTGTCTCCCGCCGTCGCCTCCCACCAAGCCGTCGCCCGTTGCCGTGGGTTCCTCGAGTGGGAGCTGCCGCTTCCCTCCGTCCAGCTCAGCCACGCTGCCATAGAAAGCACAGAGGTTATTGCCACTGCTTCTGCCTCCACTCAGGGAGCCACCATGGTCACCGCGCCTTTTCCTCTCACTCAGCTCAACCACGATGGCTCCCTGAGTGGAGGCAGAGGCGGCGGCAATAACCTCTTGGCGGAGGGGAAGCGCTGACGGCTCTCCTCCTTCCCCACCCCCGCGCTTCTCTCCCGCCCTGGCTTTTGCTTCGCCCCATGATTTCCCCGCAATTTCATCCAGGCCACCTCTTGCCTCCTTTTGAACTGCGGGGAAATCTGCGGGCGAAGCAAAAGCCAGGGCGAGAGAGAAGCGCGGGGGTGGGGAAGGAGGAGAGCCCGTCAGCGCTTCCCCTCCGTCAAGCTGCCTGCTTGTCCTCGCGCCTCGTTGCTACCTCCTGCCTTTTTCCAGGGGCCTTTGGAAGGTACCCAGGGAAGGGGGGGATTGGGGGTGGCTGCAGCGGCTTCTCGTCCTCCTCATCGGGCTGCTAACGCCCGCCCGGCCCCTCTTGCATGCAGTCCCTTCACCGAGCGCTTTTTTCTTCTTACAGCTGAGGCAGGATTGGAATGTCGGGGGTGTGTGTGTGCGGGCTCCGCATCCCCCTGCCGCCCGGAACATTTAAAATAAGAAAAACCTTCGCCGGCCTCCGCAGAGAAGAAAGGAAGAGAGAGAAAGAGAGAGAAAGCAAGAGAGACATAGCAAGAGAGGCAGAGAGAGAGAGAGAGAGCAAGAGAGACATAGCAAGAGAGGCAGAGAGAGAGAGAGAGAGACAGAGAAAGAGAAAGAGAGAGAAAGAAAGAGAGCTAGCAAGAGAGAGAGAAAGAGAGAAAGAGAAAGAGAGACAGAGAGAGAGAGAAAGAGATAGCAAGAGAGAGAGAAAGAGAGAGAGAAAGAGAGAGAGAGAGAGAGAGAAAGAGAGAGAATGAAAGAGAGATAGCAAGAGAGGCAGAGAGAGCAAGGGAGAGAGAAAGACATATAGGGAGGGAAGGAGGGAGAAAGAGAGCAAAAGAGAGAGGAAGAAAGAAAGAGGGATGGAGAAAGAGAAAGAAGGGAAGGAAGGAAGAGAGAGAAAGAGTGAGGGAGAAATAGAGCAAAATGGAGGAAGATTTTTTTTTTGTCAAAACTTTTCTTTAGCCACCCCCCCCCCCCCCCCGTTCAGTGTTCCCCAGGATTTTGAAAATGTGAATAATGTGCCGCGGCTCAAAAAAGGTTGGGAAACACTGTATTAGAGAATGTAGTAGTTATTCAACATCACGACCAAATACCGGAAAAGAATGAATCTTGTGCTTCCGCATATGTTCCTTTAACAAATCTCACTCTTAAATGTTATCGCTGACAATTGTGATACAAGTAGACATACGACCACATTGAGGCCAAAAGTTTTGCTGATAAGCAAGACATTTGTTAAGTGGGTTTTGCCCGACTTTATGATGTTGCTTGTCACAATTGTTAAGTGAATCATTGCAGTTGTCAAGTGAATCCGACTTTGCTTGTCAGAAGGTCACCAAAAAAATCACATGACCCCAGGACACTGCAACCGTCATAAACACAAGTCAGTTACCAAGCATCTGAATTTTGATCATTTGACCACGGGGATGCTGCAATGGTTGTAAAATGTGAGAAACAATCATAAGTCACTTTTTTCAGTGCTGTTATAACTTCAAATGGTAATTAAACAAATAGTTGTAAGTCAAGTACTATTCTGTAAATTTCTGATGTTTAGGGAGAAAAGGGAGAGGGGCAAATTAAATAATCATTGTTAAAATTTATCTTTTTCATTCATGAGGGTCTCTTCTCCCCTTCCCATTCGGAATATGGTTGTGCACACGCACAGCACTAACTTGGCTACTTGAAAAAAAAAATCTGTTTTAGGTATACCACACAAGGCTTGCAGAAATCCAGGCAAACTGATAGGAGACATTAAATATTTAATCTTTTGAATTTAGCATTCATCCAGGTTTTTGAAGTTGACGGTATATCTATTCCTTCGCAAGTAAAAAGGGCAACAGAAAAGGAAAGGCCAGCTGCAAGGCGTAGTAGAGCCTTTGTATACTCTGCGTCTAATCTAAGTTGTGTTGAGAGTGGGACAGTGACTGTCTCAGCAACAGTGGCCAAAGAATGAATTTTGGGAATATGATAAAGGAATGTGTGTTTGAATATTGCAAAAAAGAAAAGAAAAAAAAAAACATTGGAAATAGTGCTGCATTCAATGAAACAATCCAAGTACAGATTTTTTATATAATCCATTTCGGATCAGAGGCTTGAATCAGACCAGACACAAAAATCAATGTTTCAGTAATATACATTACATTATATCACTAATCTCAATCTATCTTTATTATAGTCACAGGCCAGCAAATAAAAGCATTAAAATAATAATAATAAACAAAATAATAATAATAATAATAATAATAATAATAATAATAATAATAAGACAGAATAATATATTGTGATTGGTGATGGATTAAAGTGAGCAATTAAAATTTGCTTTATTTTAGGTACAGAATAGCAGAATTTGGCTGCATTCAGAAAAACTACTTCATACTGATCTGACAACAGTAGCTGAAAAAGATCAGTATTTTCTGGATATTTTATTAGGATATTTATTAAGCTATTATAAACTGAGACTGAGAGTCCTTATAGAAGATGCAGTATAGCAGTACATGAGCTATAGTTTCAATGGCCTCTTGTCCACAAGAGCACGGTCTCAGCTCATATGGTATTTATTTGAATTGCCCCTCCAAAATTGCTGTGAAAAGTACATTGCAGTGTGCTAAGGTTAATGCCCTTCAGATTTATTTGATATAAATATTTCATTGCTTTAAAAGGGGAATTTATATCCAGATCTTTAATACATTGTTTAAATGCACATATTGTCATGAGAAGCACTTCCCTGGAGAAACCAAGATACTAGAGTTTTTGTGAAATAGTCCAAAGTTCATACTGATTTGAATTTGTTGTCTATAAGGTGAGGACTCAAACCTATACAGAAAAAACGTAGTTTTAACCAATATGCAAAAAATTCTAAATGTACCTATTTAGATTTTGACTTGTCCTGCTTCAATCCTTAGTACTGCATTTGGGATGCAATACACTATCTGAAATATGGCTCTGAAATTTGGATTGTACCCTTTCCAGAGGAGTAAACAGGAGTAAGTTCTCAGCTGAGCACAAAGAGTAATTGTACGTGAGCAATACAAACCAAGGTGCGCAACTATCAAGGTTCATCTCCTTGTAATATGAATCCAAAAGCTAAACTTGTATTACACCAGACATAAAAACCAATGTTTGAGTAATAAACATCATATCACTAATAAAGCCAGGCAGCATTCAAACTGGTATGTACATGTCCTAAAATCCCTGATCCATTTCCAGCAAAGTCTTTTGAGTTTGACTTTCAACAGTCAAAGTAATATAGCTACCCAGAGTCCACACAGAGTCCCTAGGGCAGTGATGGGCAACCTTTTGAGCTTGGTGTGTCAAAATTTGCCAAAAACCCGAGCATAACTCGGGTGGTGTATCACCTTGAGAAAAAAACATACTTTTGTGATATTTATAGTTTAAATAACAAATATGTATAATTATTTAACTTACCTGCTTAGTGACTTCTTGGTTAATCTGTCAGTTGGTTTCTTTTGTTGGTCTTGCTTTTATTTAACTTGTGTGGGGTGCCATGAACTAAGATAAGTGAGGGGGAGGGGGAATTCTTCCAGTGATGGCGAACCTGTGGCAGTCCAGCAACAGCTGGACTGCCACAGGTTCACCATCACTGATTTAGTGACTTTTTTGTTGCTGAATTTCATTGGCTAAATCTTCAATTGAGGTTGAAGGCATCCACTCAAATGAAATGTGTAGAGACCCAGCTTTTAACAGGAAAGAAAAGAAAATACAAGATTCCCTCTTATTTATCTTTTTTCTTGCTAAAGAAAAAATATTTATTTACAGGCTATATTTTATTCAGAAATCCCAAATGGCCTACAGGACAAACAGTAAGATTTTAAAAAATAAAACACTACAAGGAACAAGGGAGCATCCTAAAATGTTGATCACTCCTTTTTTTTCCTTTTAGTTTTCTAAGATCCTTAGTACTTAATACTTAGTAGATGGCCCACGTGCGTGCGCTGGCGCATTCTCTCCAAAAGTTTCTCCGGCGGCCCTGTGTCACTGAAAATGGCTACGCGTGTCAGTGCTGACACGCGTGTCATAGGTTCGCCATCACTTCCCTAGGGAGTGGGTGGCATTAAAAAAATAATCAATCAATCAATCAATCAATCAAACCTAGGGAAGGGGAAGGACAATATTAGCACAATAGGATGGAAGCATGGGTATGCTATGCATTTTATCACACAAATGTTATAACCTATGAACTCTGTCATGACAGAAGTACATAATGATGGTAATGGATGAAATTTTCACTCTACACACTGCTGTTATTTTGGCATCACAGCAGTTTGCTGCACTATGTATGTATGCATATATTCTGTAGAAAATTATTCTAGTAACAGATCTACAGAAAAATTCCAAATTTTCTTAGAGAAAATTAAGTCTTAAATCTCTCTTCTAAGAACTGAAGTAGCTTCTTGGATGAGAAGCAAAACCTCTTCAAGGAAAAAACCCAAAGAAATCCCAGTTAACTTTTGGAAAGTGCCTTAGGACAACCATGATCTGGATAACTGAGAATCTCCATAAATGCTCTTCTTAGAGATATCACCAATTTTGTAGCATAGTGTTAAAGATACCTTGCACCAGATATCGCTTTACAGTTTATTTCATCTTTTGGATTCTTATCTTAAAGCAGGCTTGGAATTTTTGAATACAAAATTTCATAACACATTTTATTTGTGATTCCCAGTTTTGTGTTTGAAATAGAAATAGCAGATGTATCTTGAAAGTTTTATTTTTTGGAAAGCAATTACCAAGTAATACTCAGTAAAAGTTTGGGTTTTCCCTCATGTTTTCTGAAACTAGAAAGTAAAATTTGCAGAGGTTATTGCCTCCATCATCACCAGAGTTAAAGAGTAATCTTAAAAGACAAAGAATTTGAAATATGGAAGTTTAAGGAACACAAAAGTTCCATACTTAAATTCCTAATACAGTATTGTACTGGAATGTTCAAACTTGGCTGAATTGTTTGGACCAAATTACCATTTCACCTTTTCTCAATCATTAAAGTCTATTGAGTATGTATGCTCAAAAACTTCCAAACTTAAAAGATAGTCCTGCTGCTGCCTTTACTTTTCCTTTGCGGTCTTCCTTCTTCTACTATTAAATTTACAATTGGGAAAGGAAGGAAGCAAGTTTTAAGAAAGGGTGGTGATGATTGTTGCCAAGGCTGAACTAATGACCAGCCAAGCTTAATTTTCTAGTGTTAAAAATCACACTAGTTCCATATACTTTCCTTACTCTTTTCCACTTCCTCCTCTTATGGAAACATGTGCATTGGAATTAAGCTATTTTTCTTAGAAAATACAGAAACATCATTTAATGTGTAATTACAACATTTGAAAGTAGAAATTGTGCTACAAATTAGTTTACAGTATAAACCCATTAATAAGGGGCCTTGCTTTGCTTAACCAACAAACTATACATATGGAACAAAACCTCATGAATGCTGAATCTGTGCATAAATTTTATTCTGTAAGAAGCACTTGTTCTTGTATTTTGTATTCTTGACTTTAAATAGTCTAGTCTGAATCACTGTTCATTTTGGCTGGCAGATATGCTGAGGATTATATTTCATTCCTTCTCTATATAACCAAATTTGATTTAGATGACATCATGGAAAGAAGTCAGAATAGAAAAATAGGCATTGATTAAAGCTGTTTTTCTCTGGACACAAAGCTGACATTCCTGTTTCAGCAAGGGAGTAATTTCAGGGTGTTCAATAGAAATGATACTTACAGTAGACTTATATAGCACTTCACAGTGTTTTACAGTCCCTCTCTAGATGGTTTTCAGAGTCAGTCTATTGCCCCCCAAAATCTGTGTCCTCATTTTACCCACCTCTCAAGGATGGAAGGCTGAGTCAACCTTGAGCTGGTAGGATATGAATTGCTAAATTGCAGGCAGCAGCAGAAGTAGCCTGCAATACTGCAATCTAATCACTCGGCCACCAGAACCAAGATAGTTAAATGTTGCAATTTTATGCACATTTGTCCAAGAGAAAGCTTCATGAACTCCTTGGAATTTAATGCTGAGCATAACTTATAACTGATAAGCAGGGGTGGGACAGGGGGCGGGACGCGGTGGGGTAGCAAAAATGGAGCTCCACCCCAGAGCACCCAATTTGCACTGAAATATGTTGAAAGAAAATGCATAACCCACGCCCACAGTGTGGTAGTAAAACTTTTGGTAGCCCTTCATTGCTGATAAGTTATGCATAACTGATTACTGATGCATAACTGATATATAACTTTGTCAGTCATAAATGGAATGGAAACTCTGCAGCAGCAGCAAATACTGATAATCACATTTTGTACCTGGTTAGATGCTCCCAGTATTTGTGTATGTATGATACATTTGATTTTTATCCAATCTTCTATTATACTATTTTTTTCTAAGGTAACAATCTGAGATAGTAATAAGCATAGCCTGTTTTCCCACCATTTGCTTCTCTTTGTTGCTAGCAGGCCACAGAACCAAACAGGTGAACAATTGTGAGGCAGGCAGATGTGGTTTCAAAACAACAGCTCTTTATTTGGCAACTATTTAAAATCCAGTGAAGGCTCTATCTGACAGCCAGCCCTTTTATAGGGAGCTACCAGACAGTCTAGCCAATCAGCAGTCAGTATTTTCCCTCCAGAATGGAGGACCTGATAGAAGTCTATGTGCTTCAGTCTAAGAATGTAACAATTTGAACAAAAACAGAGTAAAGAAAATGTATTTTTTCTATTGTTTGACTGTATATACTATACTTGCTACAAATAAGAGTGTCTACAAAATTCAAACTGCATAAAAAAACGTACCACAGAGGGATAGAATCCTGCTGCATGCCATAATTAAACTCTCAGTGTGAACCAAAGAAAATGCAGTACTGCCTCTGATTGCACACTATTTTTAAGGGGGGCGAAATGTCCTAATGTGATTATATTCAGTAACATAATTCAATTGTAGACAATGGATGATAATAATAATAATAATAATAATAATAATAATAATAATAATAATAATAATTTATTAGATTTGTATGCCGCCCCTCTCCAAAGAAATAATAAAAAATATATTTAAAATATATAATGCCAACTATTTAATCTGCATTTATAAGAACAAAAGACAAGACTTTTATCATATACAGTGTTCCCTCGATTTTCGCGGGGGATGCGTTCCGAGACCGCCCGCGAAAGTCGAATTTCCGCGAAGTAGAGATGCGGAAGTAAATACACCATTTTTGGCTATGAACAGTATCACAAGCCTTCCCTTAACACTTTAAACCCCTAAACTGCAATTTCTCATTCCCTTAGCAACTATTTAGACTATTACCCACCATGTTTATTTATTAAAATTTATTTAAAAAATATTTATTAAAGGTGGACGAAAGTTTGGCGATGACGTATGATGTCATCGGGCGGAAAAAACCATGGTATAGGGGGAAAACCGCAAAGTATTTTTTAATTAATATTTTTGAAAAACCGTGGTATAGCCGTTTTGCGAAGTTCGAACCCATGAAAATCAAGGGACCACTGTACTATCTAAGTATGAAGAATTTGGTGGTGCTTTTTAACTTGGGAACATGGTATGTTGATATTATACATGCTGATTGAGGGGTGATTTGTTTTTAGTCACAATTCAGAGTGATCTATACAGCCCCAAATGGTATGGAACCAATTTACTTGGCATTGGCTTTCCCCATGATTTGAACTGGATTTAAAAATGATATGCTATAAAAATGGTAAGGAAAAAGATGTTACATTGGATAAATAAATGCAACCAGTTGATGTAGTAATAATTAAAAGGGATATACAAATAACAAACCAAAGAAGTGATTTGGATAACTTTATTAGTTTGGATTTATAATTGAGACTTTAAAAAGTTTTAAAAGCATTTTCATAGGAAGAGGTTAAAGAGTAGATTAAAAAAATTAAGGTCTGGCACATTGTTTAAGGGGATTAAAGATCAAGATTGTTAAAAGCAAAAGGAAAGAATATAAAGGTATTTATTATATTTGTTTGTTTCACTTCTGTGCTATCCAATCCCATAGGACTCAGGGCAGAAAAACCTTTGAGCAAGGTTTAAATATGCACAACATTTTTTCTGGTGGTCTTTAATGGATTTTTGCTGACTACAATTGAATGGCATCATTTTAAATTTAAAATTTAATAAGAGATGGCACCTGGGGAGATATTTTGTGGTACTTTCAGAGAAAGTGATAAGTTACTGGGTTAAAAGGGAAGGGATATAAAGTTGATTTATTTGATTAAGGTTAAAACACACAGGTGTATGGTAATCCATAAATGGAGTTTTGCTGACTAGGACCTAAACAAGTCTTTAAGTAGTTTATAGATAAGGGATGGGATATGAGATTTTTTGTTGTACTATCAGAGAAGATAGGTTATTGAAATTGTTGGTACTTGTTGAGATGAAGGGAGATAATATATTTTTCTTTTTCTTTACTATACTTTTATTTTTCCTTTTTTTCTATTTCTTTTCTTTACTTTCTATCTTTTTCATTCTTTCGTATTTTTTAGTTTGTATTAGGTTTTTTATGTATGCAACTGTAAAGTTTAATAAAAATATTATTAAAAAAGAATGGGTAAAGTTTTTCAGATAATAGAAGTTTATATACTGTACTATATTTTGTGAGTCTCTGCAGGCAACACTATCTCACTGAGTTTGGAAACTAAGAAGGATCTAACATGGAGTAAAAATATGTCCCAGAAGGAAACAAACTATTTTCCTGCTGTTGCCAAGAAAACTCCATTGATATATCCATAAATTGAGTAGATGTCAAGCCACTATTACTTCACAACAGTACCCAATTTATTTGATTCGTGGCAATGTTAAATTGTAGTCAAATAGCTTATTACTTTATATTACACTGCATTCCCTTAAGAGTTACTGTTAGAATTGGAAATACTTGTTCAGATATCTGAAGACAATGAGCTGAATTATTAGTATAAAATTCTCTAATTGTAATTTCATTTCAATAATTCAATTGTTATTGGTGATTATGCATTTGTTATTCATCATAAAACAGATTGACAAATGAACCCAGAAACAGAACGAAAACTGGAGCACGGCATTTCCTTATTATGATGTGCTTATTCCTGAAATTGCTTTGCGACAGCCATTACAATAGCAATTCAGAATAAGTGGTGCATTTTTACTTACAGGAACCAAAAGACAACCCTAACACATATAAATAAAATAATGTTAAATGATAATCTGAATATAAAGAAATGAATATAAAGAAAAGAAGCATGACTTTGTGCAATTTAGAAATTTGAATGCAGTAATATGTCATTCATTTTATTTATTAAATGAATTTATATATCCATCCAACATGCACATAGGTGATTCAACGTGGCTTACAAAATTTAAACAATCCAACTACAGTGGTACCTCTACTTAAGAACTTAATTCGTTCGGTGACCAGGTTCTTAAGTAGAAAAGGTTGTAAGTAGAAGCAATTTCCCCCATAGGAATCAATGTAAAAGCAAATAATGTGTGCAAACACATTAGGAAAGAAATAAAAGCTTGGAATTTGGGTGGGAGGAGGAGGAGGAGGAAGAAGAGGAGGAGGACAGTCACTGCCGAAGGAAGAAGGTGAGGTGAGGGGAATAAAAAAAAATCCAAAATGTTAAGGCTTAAAAAAACAGAAAAGAGGGACTCTGAGGCGGCGAGGAGGAGCATGTGCCTCCCATACACCCGGTGCAAGGCTGCCTCCCACACACTGCGCCAGAGAGAGAAACCCAAGGGGAATGGCAGAAAATTGGTCGGGCCTTCGTTCCACTCTCAAATTTCCTAGGAAATTTTTCTGGGCTCAGATTCTTAAGTAGAAAATGGTTCTTAAAAAGAGGCAAAAGAATCTTGAACACCTGGTTCTCATCTAGAAAAGTTCTTAAGTAGAGGCGTTCTTATTTATTTATTAGATTTGTATGCTGCCCCTCTCCGTAGACTCGGGCGGCTCACAACAACAATAAAACAATTCAAGACAAATCTAATAATTTAAAAACATAAAAAACAACAACCCCGTTATTAGGTAGAGGTACCACTGTATTTAATAAAAAACTATGTAAAAAAGCATACCCAACCCCCTCATAGCAAAACAACAACAACCTTAATCACCAGATTGGCTCCCTCTCTATTGATGGTCCACACTGCCTGCTGACAAAACCACATTTTTGGGGTGTTTAGGATCAATCTATTCACCAATGAGATTTCCCAAAAGCAGTTCTGTTTTGAAATACATTTCTTTGCTTAGTATCGTTACAAGAAATCCAGTCATATGCTATACTTTAGGCAGTTTTTATTTTAATGGACTGAGTAATAAATTACTCTTCCTTGAAGTGTAACTGTAAAATCAATTTTATTACATTATTAACACCACTACATATTGCATACTTGTTTTTCTCAGAAATGCATGAGAAAATGTCTGTGGTTCTAATCCTATTAAAAATAATCAGGTGAAAATATGAAAGTACAGAAAGGCTGGTGAAAGGGACTCAAAAGTCTACTAAACTTGGTAAAAAAAATTGTGAGATTCTAGATTTAAAAAGAAATCACATTTACGCAGCAAATAGCTCTCAAGTGAAAAATACAGATGGAACTTGCTAACTGGCTGCCTTGTTCAGAGATCTTTCAAACTTGTGATGGGGTTGAAAAAAATAACTTTATGATCAAAGCCCATTACATTTACAACATTTGCAGCATTTCTCAGTCCTGTGATATACAGTCAGTATATCTTGACCTGTGTCTGACCTGCTTTTGTTTTCCCCCCCTCCTTGTGGTACAGGATACATTGGAGAGACAGGAGGGGAGGGAGGGAAAAAACTAACCCAAGTCAGGCACAGGAGAGAATGCCTAAAGAGAGGGCTTGCGCTCTCTCTCTCTCCCCCACAAACTGAAAAACATTGCTTAAATAAGGGGGGGGGCACAAACAAACAATTTATATAAATAAACTCTCCTGTACATGGCCTGTTTTTTTCTCCCCACAATTGTAGAGAAGAGATCGGTGTGAAAGGGATTACAAAAGAGTAGACAAGTACACAATGGGGAATATATCAGACTGTTTTCGTAATGTGCTTGCAACTCTCAGGCTTGAGCATCTAGTCTGCCCTTATACTATTTCCTGTTTTTTGTTTATCTTAGGATGGATATATGTTTATCCCAGGCATGTTTAAATTCAGTTACTGTGGATTTACCAACCATGTCTGCTGGAAGTTTGTTCCAAGGATCTACTACTCTTGTTTGGGGCTGTCAGCACCACTGCACTCATTCTGATATGTATTACCCATTGGTTGTCTGCTTACTCTCTTTTTTCTCTAATGAATGTAAATATAAACATTAATTCTCTTTTTACTAATTATGCCAGCACTGGGGTGAGCTTTCCAAAAGATGGACGAGTGGGGAAGGAAGGTACAGTTACAGTCACGTGATTTCCCATAGAAGGAAAAATTGTTTATAGAGTTGCTGGTCCAAATTGTGGTTGCTAAATGAGGACCATCTGTATATAACAAGCAGGTCATTATTGTTCACTTCAGCAGCTTCCACAAATATACTTTGTTTTGATTTTAAACAAATGTATAAACATTCATTTACACCTTGGTAGGGATAATAATTATATGAAAGCTGGATTTTTGTTAAATCAATTGCAATTCTGAACTTTTGTGTCAATAAGATCCAGATTTCCATACAGTTGATATTTTTAACAGAAATGGGTTGTATGAAACATATCAGTTTGTTGCAAAAACTTAAATCCAGAAGCACACGCAGATAATTGATTCAGCTGGTTTCATTAACTTCTTTATAAACATAGTAAAAGATGAATCTACAGTACCATAAGCAGAGTTCTTCTTCAAGCAGTTACAGACAGCAGAAAACAATTAGTTTCATTTCAGCAGAGATCAGACTGAACCCCCTTAAGCTTAAATTTTCAGTTTCAATTCTCTGCACAGATTCAGAAGTAGTTAGCTCCCATTGGCTGACTTAGTTGCTATGCCTATTCACTGGCTGATCTTGTTAACATAGCTTTTCCAGTTCATGAATATCTTAACAAAAGAAATACAGTATATTAGGATTCAGTGCAACAACTACCGTATTCCCTTGGGTTCCTATATACCTGTACCTTTTAGAAGTAAATCCTATTGAACTCAATAGGTTTCCTGAAAATCATATACACAAACAACTGGACACTATCTGAAGATCCTGCATATAAACATTTCATTGATAAAACATCTGCTTGTTTCATTTTATATGCTAAGTGAACATTTAGTTCGTATTCTGTACATGTTAGAACTGAATTTAAATCAGCAGTGTCAATACTATATAGATGTTTATTAAAACTTCTTATTAAATCTCCAAGAAATGCAGAATGGTATATTGGATTTTTTAAAAAATATTCTAGTAGAAGAATGATGACATTGTTAAATATTTTTATACTTCCTGTAACATAACTATCAAATTATGTAGCAAGCCTTTCATTGACATATCTGTACTGCATTTCCTAAGTAGAATGTATCTAATTTAAGAATTGGGAATGTGGTATGCAACAATTTTTAGTAGAAAGGTTTTTTTTAAAAAAAGTAAAGATCAATGTTACTTTTTTGAAAAAGATGACAGTGTGTTTACTTGGGAACATGTCCCGCATAGGCAGAGAGAAAATTTCACTGAAAAAGATTCATATTTGATAAATGTTAACATCCTTGAAAGAAGTCCAGAAACCACTTATGTTACACCATATGTTTTCGGTTTAATGCAAAAGAGTTTTTGCCAATGCTGGCATCTCCTTCAATTCACATTCATCTTAAAAAAAAAAAAATTACCTGTGGCGGAAGTGAGGATCTATTTGCCAACTTTGTTTCTTTTCCATTCTAGATGTTACATCTCACAGACCGTTTCTTATTCAGCACTCACTTCTGAGCATTACAATGCCAGGATTGGCTATTAGTAAAATTAAATTAGCTGCATTTCGTGTGGTGGATAAGAGGTATTATGCAATTTCAGAGGAACAGGTGAGCAGGATTCTTTGATGATTTGGAGCTCGGCAGCAGCTGCAGCGCTATCAGAATTTGCAGCGTTTCTCCCTCCTTTAATGCAATTGGGGGAAAAGATGCTTTTCTCAGGCATTAAAAAAACAAAAACCCCGAAGTGGCAGAATCTGTTTTTTAAAGCAACATTTGACTTTTACCCACATCCTCTCAAATGATTTTGGTCGGGCTTATTCTTTTATGATGAAAACCCCAGAGGGCATCCGTTAGTTTTGTTATTTTTGAAAGCTCAGATGCTGTAATACAAGAGCCGGCACATTCGCCTCCTTAGTGACAGCAGCTGTCGCTATATGAAGGCGGGGGGGTGGGAGGTTGGCGATGCCTGAAGCAGCAGCAGAAGGGGGAAAAACTGTGTCTACAACCGAGGGGCTTCCACGGCTCATTGGCTCTGTGGTAGCGGTATACCCTTTTGTCGCCGCCGTCGCCTTTGGCGTTGGGGAGCGAAATGGAGGTGCAAAACCAGGCGGGGTGTGTGGGAAAAAAAAACGAGGGACAGGCGGGGCTGAAACATAAGGTCTGCAGATCACCGCATGCATTCACTCACAAGCCGGTGCCTGAGCCGCCTTCAGCTGCCGCTTATTCCCGCCTCGCTAACAGCGCCCAACCAGCGTCGTCAACTCCCGCTTATAGCATGAGGAGGAGAAAAACTGCCCCGAGCGCGCCATCCCCCTCAGGCTGAAGAGCAGAGAGAGAGAGCGGGAGCACAGAAGCAAGGTGGACGACATGCCTGCATTTCTTTAGTTCTCAATCTCGGAAGAGAGGAAAGGGGGGGGGAGGGTAACAACAAACCAAAACAACAAAAAAGCGGGGAGGGAAAGGAAAAGGGGAAAGAATTGGCAAGCCTGCTCAGGAAGGATCTTTATTTCCCCCCTCCCCGCCGCCCCCCAGTTTCTGGCTTGTCGCCCGGGGATCGAACTGCCCTTGGAAATGTATTAGCAGCCAAAGAAGCCACGAGATATGGCAACCCGTGGAAGAGCCGCGGCTGTCCCCCGCCTTGGTTGAAAGGCAGGCTAAGGAGACCCACACGCACACACACACATACACACGCCCTCTCCCAGAGCCCGCCAGGGGCCAGCCGCGCCAATGCCAACCCGCACCCGCCGAGCAAGTCCTGGGGCGCAATGAGGCAACCGCTCGCCGCCCAAGGTTGACGGCGGCTTTTCCTCTGTGCTCGGGGGGCTTCTTCGCATCTCCCTGCTACTGCTGCTGCTGTCGCCGTCGAAGGAGGGCGCCGGCGGTTAGGCGCGAAGCCGGCTTAGGAAGCATGAAGGGCGCTACGGTGGTGGAACCGGGGCTGTAATTGCCCGCCGGGCTTGGCTCTTATTTGGGCTTCTTGGCAAGAGAAGAAGGGAAGCGCCGACCAGCTCTGCCCAACGATGCCTCTGTGCCATGCCGCCTCCTCCTCGCTGAGAAGAGGAATCGGCGCCCCAAGGCTGCTGCTGCTGCCCGTCTGACCGACTGCGGCTACTTTGCCCGGCGACCAGCCGCCTTTCCTTTCCTCTCTCTGGGTCACCTTTCTCAACTTCCAGGGATGGCCGAGTGACGTGCCCGGGAAGGTAACGCCGAAAAATGGGGCTTCTCTAACGCGGGGTCGTCCTGGCTCCGAGCCGGGAAGGAGCTTTCCCCGGAAGGCTTGCCGTCTCGAGCAAAAGGCAAGCAAGGCTGGTGGCCCCCCGAAGAATATGGCGAATTTTGAAAACCGGGGGAGGGGGAGGGCGCTCCAAAGTTAAAGAGGGGAAGGAGAGAAGCGGTGGGGGAGGAACGGGGGAAGAGAGAGAGACAACAGAAGGGGAGGGGAAGGGTTAGAAAAAGAAAGGGAAAAGTGGGTGAAGCAGAGCATCCCATTTTTTTAACCTCTGGCACACTGCAGGTTGGAGACCCTGGCTGCCCTCTCGGTATTATGTCTGCGCTTCGAAGGAAATTTGGGGACGATTATCAAGTAGTGACCACCTCGTCCAGCGGGTCGGGCTTCCACCACCAGCAAGGCTCGGCCCACAAGAAAAAGCGCCAAAGGTTTGTGGACAAGAATGGCAGGTGTAACGTCCAGCATGGCAACCTGGGCAGCGAGACCAGCCGCTATCTGTCGGATTTGTTCACCACCTTGGTGGACCTCAAGTGGCGCTGGAACCTTTTCATCTTTATCCTCACCTACACGGTGGCCTGGCTTTTCATGGCCTCCATGTGGTGGGTCATTGCCTACATTCGGGGTGACTTGAACAAAGCCCACGACGAGAAATATACCCCGTGTGTTGCCAACGTCTACAACTTCCCCTCTGCCTTCCTCTTCTTCATAGAGACAGAGGCTACTATTGGGTATGGCTACAGATACATTACAGACAAATGCCCAGAGGGCATCATACTCTTTCTTTTCCAGTCCATCTTGGGCTCCATTGTGGATGCTTTTCTTATAGGCTGTATGTTTATCAAGATGTCCCAACCTAAAAAACGGGCGGAGACACTGATGTTTAGCGAACATGCTGTCATATCCATGAGGGATGGCAAACTCACCCTCATGTTCAGGGTGGGCAACCTTCGCAACAGCCACATGGTCTCTGCACAGATCCGCTGCAAACTTCTCAAAGTAAGTTCATGCTTTGTTGCCTTCAGTTCTAATCATATTGACTATTCATTTTTTCTTCATTTTTGTTTTTCAGTTTAAAGGTGTATGGTTCCATATCTTAGCAAGATTTCACTTAAACTACAGTACATACACTATGTTTTTTCTGTCACCAGATTTTAAAGTTTTTTTAAAAATTAAAAGATAGAAATGTTAAAAGACACAAGTGAACAAGCTAGGATGGTTGTCAGGAAGACTACAAAATTCCATGATTGATGGCAGGGTGCAAAGACAATTTTGATTTTCTTCCCTATATTTTTTTGAGAACTCTGCATATTTCTTTTAGGTTTTAGGTTTTCATTGTATTTGCATTGCTCTTTCTTATAAGGCAATGTCTTGCGATGTGCATCTTTCTGTTATTCATTTTTCCTTAATTTATTGCATTGCTTCTCCTCTATTTCCCTTTTAAAATCATGCGTTCTTTCATCTGTGGTTCACTTCCCTTCTTTTTCATTCCATTGGCAGCTCCTCAAATTGCTCATGAATTGAAGTTAATTTTTTAATGTAGCCCACAGCCTTTAAATTAAAGCTCTCCCCATGTTTCTGGTTTCTGAAGTATAGTCTGAAGTACAATCCTTTTACCTGCACAAGTTGCCTTTTTAAATTCTTGTAAACCACTTGTACTTCTTTTTGTGAAATTCTGTACTATTCATGTCATTTTGTAAATAAAAGGGAAAAGTCATTGCCTTCAAGAATGTACAGATTGGTGCTGTTAAAATGAACATGACTTTTTATGTTCAGTTATTCCATTGGAAATATTGATCATGAAGTGTGTAGGCAGTATAACTGAAGTACTTAATTCTTTTACATTCTGTACATTACATATATTTCTTACGGTTCAGTATAGTGATGTCACAACCTTATATTTCTTTCAAGAGCCAGTAAGTTTTAACCTTATTTTGAGTGCCAAGATAAACTTGATTCTTAATGCAAATGTGATCAAATGGTATAGTCTCCCGAGTGGCTATTATGTACAATTTATTTAAAGTGCTGCACAGATATATTATTATTGCCTGTTGAAACTTGTGTAATAGGTCATATGTATAACCGTTTCTAAGTAAAATGTTTCATGAAGTTCAGCAAAGCTGAAACACAATGCTGCCTTATCTCCTGGTTGTGAGGACAACCCTGTGGGTTGATATGCTCCTCCTTCATGCTGATATATAAGAGATAAATTCTTCTCTTACTCTGAAACACCAGATTGTGTTTTGCAATTATGCCAGCTTCAAACTGCTTTAGACAATATATGGTTAATGTTAACACTGGTGGATATGCTGCTGTGGGGAAAAAAGTTCAAACTAACAAAAAACACAAATTTGCATTGCAGTGTTGTCATATATAGATTATGTTTTCATATTGTAGTATGAAAAATACATTGAGGGGAACCTGGTGTTTCCTCTTTCTTGTTATTACTGTAGTTTTTCTGATTTTTTGAAGACCATTGTACTGGAAGATTCTTTTAATAAGCTAAAATACTGTCTTATGCAGAGAAATTCTCTTAGAAATCATAAGAATTCTGGTTGAGACTTACTACATTGTTACTATTTTAAGTTAGGGCAAATTATTTTGACTTCATTAACTTAATTAAGATTATATTATATATTCAGCTAGGATGTCTGTCCTTTTTTCTTGATATATTTATCAAGTAGTAATTTCTGATAATTAACTTCTAAATGTGCTTAGTGACTTATGGTGAATAATGATATAACATTGACTTGGAAGTCGTTGATTTACAATGTATGCTTTGTGATAAGCAGTAGTTTGGTCAAGAACTCATATAGTTAGCAAAGTTTACCTTATAGTTTTCTGAATAAAGGTAAATTATTATTTTGAGAAATTAAGGATATTTGTATTCCTCACTTACCTATACTGTACTCCAATATATTTAATGAATGATAGCATAAATCACTTCTTGTCACTTACAACACAATACAGTTCATAAATTAACATACTATGTTGTCCTTTGTTTTACAATATTTCCTTATAGAATTTTTAGATATTTTATTATAAATTTTATATAAGGAAATCCCACTAATGTGCATAGTAGCTATCACCTTTAATTTTATCAGTACTTTTAATTTAAAATGATAACACCAATGATATGTGAAATATCCTTGTTAGTATTCATCTAGCGATTAGATTCTAATCTTTTCAAGGCGCCAATATATGCACGGTGGAATGGACTTTCTTTATTAGGTTATAACAACTAATTATAAAAACAGATTGGAGCATTTATCCCAGCCCTAAGTTTAAATTAATTATTTCTCCCCAGATCAAATTTGCATTGTACAGTAATTACTCTTCTGGTTTATACATTGTAAAGCTGATCTTTTCTATAACTTTTGACATGTCTTTACATGTGATTTATTTGGTCGAGTAAATGTGGTGGTAAATGTGATCAGTTATATAGGAGAACGTTATACCCTACAAAACTAAAAAATGTATATGCATCGTTTAAATAGTATCACATTTAAATTTATCTTTTAAAAAGTCCCTTGTGTGTTCTCTTATGCTGTTATGTAACCAGGAAAAGATACAGATTTAGTCGCAAAGCATTATGAATGAGTAATGGCATAATGTACTGCTTCTATTTTATATAATGCAGTTAGAAAATATAAAGTATATTCCTTAACATGCAGCACGTGCATAAAATGACTTGCTTGCTATTCATGAATGCTGAACTATTCCTTTAGTACTGCATACCAATTCAGAAAAATAATTACGGTTGATCATTGGGGTACCAAAGCTAATTTCATACTATGCGGCAAGAGGAAAGGCTAGATCTGAAAAAAATATTGGAAATGTATTTAGGGGGTGAGTGAGACTTACCAAAAAGAACCAAGGAGCCTGTGATGTGTGTACAAGTACTCCTCAACTTACAACAATTCAGTTAGTGACTGCTCAAAGTTACAACTGCACTAAAAAAGTGACTTATGACCATTTTTCATAGTTACAACCTTTGTAGCATCCCATGATCATGTGATCAAAATTCAGAACCTTGGCAACTGGTTCATACTGATCACCATTGCTGTGTCCCAAAGTCATGTGATCATCTTTTGCAACTTTTCAACAAGCAAATTCAATGGGGAAGCCCAATTCACTTTAACAACCGGGCTGCTAACTTATCAAGTGATTCACTTAATAACTGTGGTAAGAAAGGCCGTAAGCTATTTTTCTCCTTATATTTGTAAATAAATAAATATATGGAGAGAGATAGGACAGTGAGAATAGTTTTTCCTTTAATTATAACATATTTCAGTTTTCTAAAGTTTGAATCCAGTCTTTCACTCAAAGCTGTGTCGAATAATTGCAGCAACTTTTCTTTCATCTATAAAGAATACTGAGTAATCTTTATTCCAGGAGTAGATAATTTTGTCTTCTAGATGTCAGAATGCAGATTTACAGCCTGCGTTGATGAGATATGGTTTAAGTTATTCTTCGAAAATTGTGGTGCCCTCCAGATGTGTAGATTTTTGTTCGGAAATTTTGGAGTCATACACTTTGAAGGTGCCCAGGTTGGAAAAGACTACTCTAGAATATTTGCCTTATGGAAAACTGTGCTGTGCAAACCTTTTTACCTTATTGGCTTAGATATGTATTATGGTAAGGCAGTTGCCATTCATTTCTTTGAAACTTTTGTAGTTACAGATTTTGTAAAAAGAGAAAATAAAGTAC